>NC_057937.1:63481097-63553527 GCF_018555375.3 Anguilla rostrata | reverse complement strand
GTCTGGCTTGATCTACACTTCATCGATCCAATAGGTGACAGAATAAGCTTTCTAACGATGTATAATTTTGTATAATTTTATTTTTGTAATACCGTTTTATATCCCAGCGTATTCGAATGTTTTGTCTCATTATAGCTGCATTACGCATTCAGTCTGTGGTAGCAGTGAAAGCAACTCTTTATCACCCCAACTCGTAGGTAAAAGTGTCAGGATGCGTGGGGGGTTGGGACCCAAACGCAGACGGCAAAAATACAAAAACTCCAAATGATGAGAACAAAAGACTTTACTTAAACAAGGGAACAAAAGGGAACAAAAAGCCTCACAGGGCGACCTTCAACAATGAAGGAAAACTACAAAACGCAGAAACAAAGAAAATGCAGAAAATCCAAAACACCAGGGAACCAAGACATGGGCAGGAACACTTGGAGCATGAAGAGGCTTTGCACAAACAACCAGACATTACCACAAGGATCCAGCACCTGAGTCAAGGGAGAGGGAAACTTAAATAGAACAGACGCTGACGAGACACAGGAGGGCACCATGAACAATCAGACCACAGAGAGGAAAGGGAAAACGAGACAACCAGCAAACACTAATAGGACAATTGGAAACAATCATACAATTAACAGGGGGAGCAGGACATCTGGCGGCCCAACAGGGAAAACGCAGACAGGAACACAGGACCATGACAAAAAGACACTGCACCTGGCGAAATTCCATCAATGACTTTCGTTGTTTTTTTGGAAAATACTATTATTCTTGAGAAATTCTAAGCGTGGCTGAGGCATATGTTTGCTGATAGGCTGAGCTGATACACTGTTTTAAGATGTACTTAGACTGTTAAGCTGTCACTCTGTGTCCCAAAACGCCTGTCTCTACTCGCCTTCCCACCTAGCTAATGTCTTTGGTTCAAAGTGTCATAAGCTGATTGAAACGTGCGCTGCGCCCTGATTGGTAGGCTTCAGTATGAAAGTGATGTCATATTATTATTTTATAGGATCTTTCAGACAATCCATTTTCTCCACATCAAAGTCACAAGTAACAGACAGATATCGCACTAAAGTAGTAGAGTAAAAAGTAGGATATTTCATTTGAAATGTAGTGGAGTGAAAGTAAAAAGTCTCCCAAAATGGAAACACTTGAGTAAAGTACAGATACTTGAAAAAGGTACTTAAGTACAGTAATGAAGTACATGTACTTCGTTACTGTCCACCACTGCATGCATTTTGAAATGTATATCTCAGCCAGGTCTGATGTTTGGTTCATTTGTTTTCAAAAATTCATAAATATGCACAACATTTCCATAATAACAGAACCATCTCCTAACAAAACAAAGTGCTTTGCATCTTTTCTGTGACCGAGCTGTTCAACAGACTACAGTTACCTCTTCTCCCATTCCTGTTTCCCTTCTTCCATCTCTCATCCCTCTTTCCTGTGTATCTCTTTCCCTCCCACTCACTCTCTCTTTTCCTTGCTTTCTCTTCCTCTCTTCTGTCTCCCACTCTTTCTCTCTTTCCCTGCATCTTTTATTCTGTTTCTCTCTCTCCCACTGTCTCCCTCTGTCCTCTCTCTCCAGGTGTGTGCATCTCCTCTGTCCGGTCGAACATACTGAACGGCATTGTGGGACAGACGGTCACTTTCCCCTCAGTGGTGAAGGAGATCGGCTTCATTTTAAAAAATGGCAGCGGGATTGCTAAGGTGGTCAATCGCATCCTCCAGCTCACCAATGACAGCTACGGCACCCGGCTGCAGTGGAACAGCAGCACTGGACTCTTCTCCCTGTCTGATCTGAGGAGGGGGGACTCTGGAGGGTACAGGGTACAGCACAAGGATGGCAAAACCGATGACTACCAGCTGGTTGTGTGGGGTGGGTGTCTCCACCTGGTACTGCTGCACTGTGCTGAGGCAGCTGTGTGAGGTGATTGACCTTCACTTATTGTACGTCTGCCAAATAAATGGAATGTATGTGCATGTTGAGTTTCTGGCATGAAAACCAGGCAGAGACAACAGGAGTCCATCTCTGGAGGGAGTGTTGAAGGCTCACATACAGTGTGGAGTTAGGGGTCAGTGTTGAAGGCTCACAGACAGAGTGGAGTTAGGGGTCAGTGTTGAAGGCTCACACACAGAGTGGAGGTAGGGGTCAGTGTTGAAGGCTCACATACAGAGTGGAGTTAGGGGTCAGTGTTGAAGGCTCACAGACAGAATGGAGTTAGGGGTCAGTGTTGAAGGCTCACACACAGAGTGGAGTTATGGGTCAGTTTTGAAGGCTCACACACAGAGTGGAGTTATGGGTCAGTGTTGCTGGTCAGTGTTGAAGTCCCTCCCTTCTGTTGTATCTCTGCACAGATCCAGTACCCAGACCACAGGTGTCCAGCAGGAACAAGATGAAACCCAGCTGCAGTGTGCTGTGCTCTGTGAAGAATGGGAGAAACGTCACCCTGTCCTGGAAAAGAGAGGGGCAGACACTGTCCCATACCAGCAGCCCTAATCTCACCTCCCCCCTGTCCCTCCCTCTGGAGATAGAAACGAACAGCGCCCCCTACAGCTGTGTGGCAACAAACCCTGTCAGTAATAAGACTGTCACAGTCAGACCTGAAGAGCACTGCTTCGGTGAGAAACTGTGAAGCTCTCGTATTAAACAGTGAAGGATGGAACTCCAGAAGGAGAGTCCAGAGCCATACTGATCAATGCCGGTTTCGTTATGCATACTTGCATACTTGAGTTCTGCATTATTCCAAGCATGGCTAATAGCCACACTTCATAGTATGTGAGAATCTATAATTCTGTTTTGCTACATTTGAACCGCAATTGACAATGTCAACATTAGCATCAGAATATCTTTTACCAAAGAAGAAAAATAAAAGTAGAGTTGTGCAACTACTTTATTGGTTGCTGGTTTGAAATCAGCATAACTCAGTGCTTCTTACGTGTGTTCTTCCAGCTACTCAGGGGAAAAAGATAATTGAATGAATGATCCAATTGCTGAATTTTTTTTCCTACATCAGAATTGTTAGGTGATGTTAAGGTGCTATTAAGGCTAACAATTTATTAGCTAATCTGCGGTATACAGTATATGTAATAGTTTCTTGCAGTTATTACCATTGTCAATTAAGGGGCAATTTAATATTGAATAATTTTCATTATGTAGATCATAAATATATAATAAATTTTTTTCTTAATTGTTAGCTAACTTGCTATTGATAAGTTACTTTTGAGATGATTACACATACAAAACCTCTTGTTCAGCTGGTGGTTACAAAGGTAAATGATGGTTGCAATGTTAAGTGCAATGAACTCTGGGAATAAGTTGTATTGACTCAAAAAATCTGGGTTCTGACAAGCACAGAATTGCATGTGCATATCCAAGGATTTTAGTGGGTACTTTCTGTTTGCATACTTGCAGTTAGACATTTATCTGGAACTCAAGTAAATGTAATGAAACTCAGCCATTGTGTGTGTCAGTGATGATGTGTGTGTCAGTGAGGGTGTGTGTGTGTGTTTGTGATGGTGTGTCGTGTCAGTGATGCTCGGTGTCAGTGATGCTGTGTGTGTGAGTTAGTGATGCTCTGTGTCAGTGAGGCTGTGTGTGTGTGTCAGTTATGCTCTGTGTCAGTGATGGTGTATGTGTGTCAGTGATCCTCTGTGTCAGTGGTGCTGTGCCATGTCAGTGATACTTTGGGTCAGTGATGCTGAGTGTGTCAGTGATACTCTGTGTCAGTGATGGTGTGTGTGTGTCAGTGATGCTCTGTGTCAGTGATGCTGTGTGTGTGTGTGTGTGTCAGTGATTCTGTGCTGTGTGTAAGTGATGTTGTGCCATGTCAGTGATACTCTGTGTCAGTGATGCTGTGTGTGTGTCAGCGATACTCTGTGTCAGTGATGCTGAGTGTATCAGTGATACTCTGTGTCAGTGATGGTGTATGTGCGTGTCAGTGATGCTGTGTGTGTGTGTGTATCAGTGATGCTGTGTGTCAGTGATGCTGTGCTGTGTGTCAGTAATGCTCTGTCTCAGTGATGGTGTGTATATGTATGTGTGTGTGTGTCAGTGATACTCTGTGTCACTGATGCTGAGTGTGTCAGTGATACTCTGTGTCAGTGATGTTGTGCTGTGGGGTCTCTTACAGAATCTGTGTCAAAGCCTCATATTACATCATTAGCTGAAGGGGGCAGAAGCTGCTCACTGCAGTGCTTTGTGCAGAATAGGAGAGAGGTCACCCTGTCCTGGAGGACAGAGGGACAGACACTGTCCCACACCAGCAGCCCCAATCTCAGGACCCTGTCCCTCACTCTGGAGATAGAGGTGTCCAACTTCACCTACACCTGTGTGGCTAAAAACCCAGTCAGTGAGGAAAGCTTTCCACCCCACACAGGTCTGCGAGCCGAAGAGTAAGGAGCAGCAGTCTGTAGGAAGGAGGGTAAGGAGCAGCAGTCTGTAGGGAGGAGGTTAAGGAGCAGCAGTCTGTAGGGAGGAAGGTAAAGAGCAGCAGTCTGTAGGGAGGAGGGTAAGGAGCAGCAGTCTGTAGGGAGGAGGGTAAGGAGCAGCAGTCTGTAGGGAGGAGGGTAAGGAGCATATACCCATAGTGGCACTGTAAGTAGGTGTGACTGTCTCTCTCTCTCTGTCTGTCTCTCTTTCTATCCCTCTCTCCCTCTCTCTCTTTCTCTCTCTCTCTCTAGGTCACTGTTCTGCTGATGCTCTGCTGTATATAATGTTTGTGTTGAGGCTGGTGGAGTTTGTGTTGGTGACGCTGGCATTTCTGACACTTACGGTGGTTCTTTTAACCCGCCTGTATAAAGTTCTCAATCAGCACAGGTAACAACATCTGTCAATTTTCCAAGCATAGCTAATAGACTCCCATCTCACATATACAGACGCAGACACACAAACACCTCAGACTTGTTTTACACATTTTCTCTGTACAGCAGTATTAGTGTTCTTATACCAGCAGTATTAATGTTCTTATACCAGCAGCATTAATGTTCTTATCCAGCAGTATTAATGTTTTTATACCAGCAGTATTAATGTTCTTTTACCAGCAGCATTAATGTTCTTATCCAGCAGTATTAATGTTTTTATACCAGCAGTATTAATGTTCTTTTACCAGCAGCATTAATGCTTTTATTCTGAGTTTGTTTTTCTGTTTGCAGCACTGAGAGAAGAGACAGGAGGAGATATCAGGAGACAGACACAGCACTGTAGACACACACATACATTACATTACATTACATTACAGGCATTTGGCAGACGCTCTTATCCAGAGCGACTTACAACAAAGTGTATAACCATAACCAGGAACAAGTATGACGAAACCCCTAGAGAGAAGTACCGGTCCAAGTACAGGGAACAACCGCATAGTTCAACTTGGACCCTGGTGGTTAAACTGATTAACACTAACAACGAGAACGGCAACAACGCAATCTATGGAAAAATAAAAATAAATAAAAATACAAGTAGTCGTTAAGACATACACACACACACACACACACACAGGCACACACTCACATACGCACACATTTAAAATTTCCTATGAATTATGAGTGCCTGTGTGTTGTACATGATATGGCAGCTGACTGTGTAATGTAGAATGTAGCAAGTGATGATCCAGCCAAATATAAAAGTGCATCATCTTACTGCAAACAAACCAAAGAAACTTAGGGGAAGCTCTAAATAAACCTGCTGTGCTTTCACCAAAAGCTTCTATTTATTTGGGGAAAATGTTTAAATGTTTTGTTAAATGTAAAACTTCTGTACTTAAAGGATTAAATGGTAACATACTGACACTTTTTATCCTGCATATTTTATTTTACATTTTTCTCCTTGGCTGCTTCTTGCAGCAGGAAAGAGGAACAGCTTCCAGACAGCGGCTGTTTATCCGGTACTCTGCGTTACTGAGTGGGTATTTTTAACTGTGTTTTCACCCTGCAGTTCTGCAGTTGAGCTGCACAGTCACTGTGTCTGAAGTGCGCAGCTGGAGCAGGCAGACGACTGCACAGCTAATGACACACCGAGGGAGAACATTAACACACACATACAGCAGGAGAACCTTAACACACACATACAGCAGGAGAACATTAACACACACATACAGCAGGAGAACATTAACACACACATACAGAGGGAGAACACTAACACACACATGCACAGCGAGAACATTAACACACACATACAGCAGGAGAACATTAACACACACATACAGCAGGAGAACATTAACACACACATACAGAGGGAGAACATTAACACATACATGCAACAGGAGAACATTAACATTGCATTACAGGGATTTAGCAGACGCTCCTATCCAGTTGTTATAAATGTATCCATTTATACAGCTTGGTGTATACTGAAGCAATGCAGGTTAAATACCTTGCACAAGGGTACAACGGCAGTGTCCTTTGGTAACAAGCCCAGTTCCTTACCCACTGTGCTACACTGCTAACACAAACAAACAGCAAGAGAACATTAACACACACAGACAAGGGGAGAACACTAACACACACATACAGAGGGGGAACATTTATACATACATACAGAGAGAGAACATTAGCACACACATAAAGATGTTATTGATGGTTCCCCCACAGAAGCTTGAACCCAGGTCTCTTGGTTGGGAGTCCTGTATACTAACCACCAACCCACTTGACTAGGAGCGTGGACTTAAGAGCAAAGGACAAGAGCAGGCTTGACAAACAAAGTGGACTTTTCAAAAGAAAAGTTTTAATGCAGGCTTCTTTTCCAGCAATCCAGGCTTTTACTCGAGACTTACACAGAGGCAGGCAAACTCAAGACTAAGCAATGAACACAACAGAAGGGAGAACTGATATAGGGAAGAACACAGGTGCAAAGAATCACAAATCAACACAGGTGAAAGCAGTAAGTCAAAAGAACACAAAATACGATGATGATGTCGCCCTCTGGCGACCCGTGGAGGAAACAGCAGCCAATGCTTATGTCGCCCTCTGGCGACCAGTGGAGAAGTAGCACATTAACACACACATAAATAAGTAGAACATTAGGATACACATATAGAGGAAGAAATTTAACACACACATACAGAGAGGGTACATTAACACAAACATACAGGGGGAGAAAATTAACACACACATTCAGCAGGAGAACATTCACACAAACTTACAGAGGAAGAACATTAACACACACATACAGAAGTAGAACATTAAAACACACATACAAAGAGAGAACATTAACACACACATACAGAAGTAAAACATTAACACACACATAGAGAAGTAGAGCATTAACACACACATACAGCAGGAGAACATTAACTTGCATGTACAGAGGGAGAACATTAACACACATTCACAGGGAGAACATTAACACACATTCAGAGGGAGAACATTAACACACACGTACAGAGGGAGAACAAGAACACACACATACAGAAGTAGAACATTAACACACATACAAAAGTAGAACATGTTTTTCATGCTTAACAACAATGTGGAGCAAATTAACATCTACTCAGGGTTTGAGTACTGTACACAGCCCTCCAAAAGTATGGAAACAGGAGCGTGACGTTTATTGTTTTTTCTGTGTACTCATGGGATTTGGATTTGAGATCAAAAGATGAACATGAGACAGTAGTACAGAACAAAGCAAGAAAGTCAAATATCTGCAATCTCCAAATGCAATCTCCATAGATGTGGGCTCTTCTGCTCCTTTTGGAAGATTTAATCAAACACAGATATTCTACTGGTCACCACACGATCCACTCTCACACTGTACTGTACCTGAGCCATTTACAGCTACAGCACACAGACCTGTCTGAGAAACCACATCATTGCCCTCAGTCTGTTCATGAGTCTTTTAGCCCTTTCAAACCACTGTCTCAAGGTGATTGGTCAGAAAGCCACACTGTCTCAATGTGATTGGACAGAAAGCCTTACTTTCTCAAGGTGATTGGTCAGAAAGCCACACTGTCTCAAGGTGATTGGTCAGAAAGCCTCACTGTCTCAAGGTGATTGGACAGAAAGCCTTACTTTCTCAAGGTGATTGGTCAGAAAGCCTCACTGTCTCAAGGTGATTGGACAGAAAGCCTCACTGTCTCAAAGAGATTGGACAGAAAGCCTCACTTTCTCAAGGTGATTGGTCAGAAAGCCACACTGTCTCAAGGTGATTGGACAGAAAGCCTCACTGTCTCAAGGTGATTGGTCAGAAAGCCTCACTGTCTCAAGGTGATTGGTCAGAAAGCCTCACTGTCTCAAGGTGATTGGTCAGAAAGCCTCACTGTGTCAAAGTGACTGACAGTACTGAACACAGCAGGCAGGCCCAGGAGGGTGAGGGTGGAGCTTCCCAGAGAGGGACTGATGGGAGGGCAGTTTCAGCGTAGCGGATTGGTTGGGATCGAAGTTGTTCTTCCGTAGAAGGGGAAGACACAGCTGGTATTTTAGTGGGAATTTCCTTAGAAGAACTCTGAGGCTTGATGAATTGTAATTTCCCGTAATCGTTGCAAGTTTGGGCTTGAAATGTTGTTTGCTTCTGGATTCTCACTAACTGCCATGTAAAAGAAGTTTGCCTCAGTTGTAGTTTCAGTGCAATCAATCAACCTTCAGCAGTATGAACAAATGGAAGAGATAAATCCCCTTTAATTAAACGAAGTACCATATGAGAACTCAGCGAGAAGGAGCTCTGTGTCTTTTGCATTGTGTATCCAACTCACTCTTGTAGAAACGAGACGGTTAATCTGTTCAGGATCAGAAAGCGAGGACCAGAGAGTGATCTGATGGGGATTTCACATTTATAAAGGAGATTAATGTAGTTTAGGATTACTGTGGCGATCTCAGGGTGAGCTCTGTAAACTGAAGAAAGGAGCTGCAGGAATGGCTTAGCTGAAAGTACTCTGATATCAGCTAAGTGTTTATTTCCACAGAGAGCTGGGAGTGTGTGGAACAGACTGCACAGAGAGCTGGGAGTTTGTGGAACAGCCTGACAGAGAGCTGAGAGTGTGTGGTACAGCCTGCGTGTGAGGAAGGTGCCATTCCAGCAGATGCTTACAGAGTATTTCAATATCATCATGTCAGCTTAAACAGTGGGATCAGAGATCATGTCTAGTAGTACCAGCAATGGCCACAAGGTGGCAGGTGGTGACCAAATTTGGGAGTTCTGTTGTTCACGCACAGCACCTCCAACATCTGCTCTATGATCTGATCAAAGAGAGCAGTTTCCGTCAGATTAATCTCCTAGCTTTTAGATTATCAACATCCTCCCGGCTCAGTTCACAGGCACATTGCACCGCCTGATGAAGCATTTTCAGTCATTTAATTAACAGACATCTATTGAACATAATGAAAAGTTAGAGTTATACCAATTAACTTCTGACCATTTCTTGGGTCAGTTTTAGATTTAAAAATCGTTTTTTAATTGATGTAATCTCCTTTCTCTGGGATGTGTAAACAGGCTTTAGACAGACGCAGTGAAGATCTGCAGGAAATCTGAGGACTGGAAGAAGAAATGAGAACTGAAGAAAATCTAAATAACGCGAATCACTTTCACAGCTGGTGCGTTTTACAGAAGTATGCAGTCACTTCCTGTTTCAGCTGAAACTGTCTCCTTTCAGAGAAAAGCAAAAGAAAAGCAAAGAGAAAAGCAAAACGGTCATGATTTTTCTCTCTCTCTCTTGCTCTCTCTGTTTCTCACTCTCTCTCTGTCTCTCTCTCCCTCTCAATTTCAATTCAATGTGCTTTATTTGTAGGAAATACACATGGTAAATATTGCCAAAGCAAACAAGGAACTTATAAAAGAAAGTTGTGTCACAGTACAAGTAATGCATGAATGATAATTAATACAACTACAATTACAATTAGAGATTCAAATAAAATCAAATGAAGTAAACTAATAAAAATAGTATTTTGACAGTAAACTATAAAATTAAATAAATGAGTTTTGTCTCAGTCTCTCAGACTGTTGCAGGCAGAAATGCATCGAGCTGCCAGGGTCATGCAGCTCCCCTCCTCTTCTAGGAGAAGGGGAATTATCTCATCATCATATTACATTACATTACAGGCATTTAGCAGACGCTCTTATCCAGAGCGACTTACACAACTTTTTTTACATAGCATTTTACATTGTATCCATTTATACAGCTGGATATATACTGAAGCAATGCAGGTTAAGTACCTTGCTCAAGGGTACAACGGCAGTGTCCTACCCGGGAATCGAACCTGCGACCTTTCGGTTACAAGTCCAGTTCCTTACCCACTGTGCTACACTCCGTCCATCAGGAAGATTTAAGAATTTTTTTTCATGAAAAGACATTTTTCTTTCTTTGTTGTATTTTGTGCATTTTAATATAAAGTCTCCCTCTCGCTCGCTCTCTGGATATTATCTGCTGTCAGTAACACTCCATATTTGTCAGATATAAACGGCAAACACAAAAGTTTACTTCAATAGAATCGACGGTTGATTAGAGACAATGGCTGTTAACTGCACTTTTGTCTACAATGCAAAATAACTATGAAGCTTGAAATACCTGAAACCAGCCCTCCTCCTGCTGAGTGTTAATTCTGTCCTTGTTTAGACAGAGTGAGAGGAGAGGATGGGGGTGAGTCTGTACCAGGGTGTCAGGTACAAGCATAAGCATGACAGCGCACAAAAAGTGAACTGTGTGTGATGGTTGTCTACTACTAATGAAAAAAGATTTATTTTCGTCAGTTACTTATTTTATTCTTCCTTGTCTCCTAGGTCCTTGACTGACTTGGAAATTGATCCAGGGCCTCCAAGGACGATCCAATTTCCTCAATTCCTCCGTACGTGCGTCCTTTCCTTGCTTCCTTTCCTTGCATCCTTTCCTTGCTTCCTCCGATGGGCGGTGCTAAGGGGTTAGGAAAGGAAGCAAGGAGGCATAAATAAGTGATTGGAATCAGCCCCTGGGCTCAGCGCCGAGTTCCTGAGGCTGCTGATGTCATCGTTAGAACAGAGAGATGCCCAAAGGCTGCGTCTGGACAAACTCCCCGCTCTAAATGACAGCTGCCCAGGGCCCCTGACAGTAGGGCAGAGACTGTTGCAGCTGGGACATGGGCCGCCAGTTTGGAGCCCAGCCCACCACTGAGTGGAGATCAGTAAAGCCTCCCTTACTGATCTGGGTTCAGTTTCAGCTCTGATTTGTACAGAGAGCCTCCAGATAGGTTCTGACACTTGGGGGGTATTTAACAAAGCAGGATTACTGAGTTAGCAGGCTAAGCAAAACCCAGAATAGCTATTTTTACTTCCGTCCAAGTTTGGGAGGGTTCCGGGTTTTACTCAGTGCAGTTATCCAGCTAACTCACTCATCCTGCTCTGGGAAACAGGATCCTGCATTTCATCTGAAAGACAGTTTTACAGTACGGCTGCTAGTCAGCCAGTTACTCAAACTCACACACGTAACACACTCATAAACATTCTTTTATTTGAACAAGCCAGTTATAAATGTGAACATTATCACAAATGAAATATATGACCATAATCACTGTATGTAACACATAGACACAACTGAAAATTTTCAACGTGTTCCTTAAAATACGTAATAAAATTCAGTAGCATTAAGGAGTCTCCACTCTGATTGTTCTGAATTAAAACATCTGAGAGACAGTTGCTCCAGGTGTGTCAGTCATGTGACAGACCCACCTGCTGTGTCATACATGTAGACAGATAGGTACTGATATGATACTGAATTAAACTATAAAAAGGCAGTTATCATTAAAAAAACTGAATTATACAGGCAATGGAACAGGTTTTCGCATCATGGTTGACAGAGATACACTCGTGTCCATGGCAGAAAATCTTCAGTCTTGAATACACACAGCTTCATAAAGATCATATGAAATAATACAGAGCTCTACAGGCAACAGTTTATGAATTTCAGAACAATTTAATCCAGTAGCAGGTAGAGCCCCACTGACATCACACCTATCACTGTACATTAATCTATTATAAATGGAGCCTCTTTCTAAAGTTACCATTTTCCATAAATCACAGTCAATAAAAGCATTAGTTGATCTGACAAATTAAATGTCTTCAGACATGAATGTGGAACATTTATTCTTCATGGTATGCACAGATATTACATAAAGTGGCCAGAAGAGGGGAAGACGTTAAAGCAGCCTAATTAAAAACAATCGACTGTTTGCTTCAGTTCATGACTGGGACTGGGAGAACAGCCTGAGACAGAGGATGACTGGGACTGGGAGAACAGCCAGAGACAGAGGATGACTGGGACTGGGGGAACAGCTGAAACGCAAATTACTGAGATCATCAGAGAGAAACTGAAAAACCATGAGGACTCTAGCTTGGACATCAACTTAGCTGAAATCAAACAGTCCTGCGGAAAGGAAGGAGGTTATGAAACCCCAAATAAACGGAGATCTGCATGTCTTTGCGCAGTTAGCTGCAGCTTATGGCTGACAGTTAGCGCTGCGTTTATGGGGAGTAGTTGCTGTCTTATGGGAATAGCTGCTGCCTATATGGGGCAGTTATGTGCATGTCTTTATGGGCAGTTATGCTGCATGTCTTTATGGGGCAGTTATGCTGCATGTCTTTATGGGCAGTTATACTGCATGTCTTTATGGGCAGTTATGCTGCATGTCTTTATGGGGCAGTTATGCTGCATGTCTTTATGGGGCAGTTATGTTGCATGTCTTTATGGGGAAGTTATGCTGCATGTCTTTATGGGGCAGTTATACTGCATGTCTTTATGGGGCAGTTATACTGCATGTCTTTATGGGGCAGTTATTCTGCATGTCTTTATGAGGCAGTTATGCTGCATGTCTTTATGGGGCAGTTATGCTGCATGTCTTTATGGGGCAGTTATACTGCATGTCTTGATGGGGCAGGGTTGCTGTTGGGGCAGCAGCAGGCTACAGTGAAGAAGAGTACTCTCATACCCACCCACCCATCCAGAGGTCAAAGTTCATTCTCACTCAGCAGGCTCAAACCAGACGACTGTACAGCATCACGATCAGCACCAGGCACAGGCTCCACATTTTAGACCCCTCTGCCTGCCAGATACCAGCAGCTCCATCTGAGAACAGGTAAGGACAGGTGAGAATGGGTGAAGACTGTCAGGAACGGGTAGGTAGGACCCAAATGCAGAGTGAAAAACACAAAACTCCAAAAGGTAAATCCAAACAAAGACTTTAATCCGAAAGGAAACAAAAGCAGGGAACCAAAATAGAGGCTACGCAGGGCAACTTTCAAAAACTCAAAAGTTCTTCAAAAAGGAAACAGCATAATACAAAAATACAAAAAGAAAAACACGTACAACAGAAACTCGGGCAGGGCAGGAATTCACAAGCAGAAACACAAGGAACCAGCACCCGAGTCAGGGAAGAAAAGAACTCAAAGTAATAATCTCGAAGATTTTCATTAAAATATATGTCTTTTAAGTCACTATCTATCGCTGTATTGGGTAACACAATGGTGATTGAGCCTATTTTTATATTAATTTATACTATTATTATTATCATAATTCATGATTAAAAAACTTGGTGTCTGTGGCGACATTCACAAGAATCACAAGCGGCGCACAGTTAGTGACACGTTTTTCCATCACCCATCAGTGGTTGGTCCGCCAGAGAGGGTAGGCGGAACTAACGCAACAGGCTCGCTCTTCAACTCACTTGTGTGTGAGCGGCGTACTGTTTTTTCCGGTGTCTGCATGCATTACAATAACAGAGAAAGGGGGGGTTGGGGGAGTTATGGAACCCTAAAAAGTTTTTGTGTAACATGAGAGATCATATTATTTGTTGATGTAGATTTCGTATTACATTTAATGACAATGTAACTTTACTAAATTACATAGCTATTTGCACAGCTAACGCTAGCTACCGGACCATGTCAAGAAAGACAACATTAGTTTAGACAACATTGCGCACAGTATCCATCTCTCATATCAGGTAACGTTGCGTTAGCTAGCTAGCTAATGTAATTAACACAATCTAATGTCGGCTAACAATTAGAAAAAAATGCTAGCTGACGCTACCGACCGGTACTGACCTCGTAAATCGTCTCTCGAATGCAATGCTACCTTGTTGCAATGTTGCAGTGTAGCTAACTTAAGGCCAGTTCAGATCAATGATTCGCAACGAGACTGGGTGCAACTTGCAAAATTCCAAGACGTCTGATTGTAAACGTTCTAAAACTGGACTTGGCGATTTGACAAGGACGGTCTTTTAGAACCTCAGGGCAGGCAACGGCTCTGCTACTAGCCAGTTCACACCGCTGCAATTTTCTCCGCAACATTTTAAAACCGTTTTGCCTCGTTGCGAATCATTGATCTGAACTGGCCTTAACATTACCGTTATTTACATTGCCATCTAGTTCATCAATATATTATAATGGTCGGAATAAAGCCGGGGTATGTGGAGCAGAGCCGGGTCTGATTTCTGAAGACGTCATGCAGGAGAAAACAAAATAAAAGAATACGGCAGTATGGATTAGCATTGTTATTATTTTATTACGCTTCCTCATATGTTCCTTCAGCCTTTATGCCCTTTTTGATGAAATCTCCTTTGTTTTTGTTTTATTCTTCTTGTTCTGATTGCTAATTTAACACCCAGCTCAGCTTTATTCTCGAACAGTTTAGCTAGCAAAACCAGAAACACCAGGGGTAACATTTTGCAAGGCAGTTGTTTCAAAAATACCACACAACAATCATTCACGAAAAAGACTTCTTATTGTGCACGAGATACATAATTGCACGAGCCACAGCGAATCCTGCAAATTCTTCTCTGCAGTGCAAAGCTGTTCATACGAGGCAAAAGGTGGATAAAGAACGTTTGCAGAAATTGATCATCACTACCCCAGGTTTGCTACGGCATTTTAACCCGGCTCGGCAGTGTAAAGATATCTTGAGTTAGCCTAATGTTAGACAACGAAAGAGTATGTACATAACGTTACTTTCATAACAACCGTTTTTTATTCAGTAAATAGTAAGTGTTATAGTTGGCGTGCCAACTGACTGACGTCACACAGGCGACACTGGTTGGATCCGGTTGGATCTATGGGAAGTGAGGTCCAAAAACACATCTGCAATTACTGCTTCTCGCCATTGGCACCGCCATAGAGAACGAAACTGAAATCTTCGAGATTGTCACTTTAAATAGACACGACACTAACGAGAAACAGGAGGGCACAATGCACAATCAGACCACAGAGAGGGAAGGCAAAACGAGATAACCGAAAAACAATAATAGAATAATTGAAAACAATAATACAATTAAACAGGGAAAAGGAACAGAACTACAAACTGAAGTTCCGCCATCTGGCGGCCCTAAAAAGGAAACGCAGACAAACACAGAACCATGACAAGGACAGGTGAGAACAGGTGAGAACAGGTGAGGGCAGGTTATTCCAAAGTCCGTTTTTTAGGGATGATCAAAAACCGACTGAAAGTGGGGGAGGGGGTTACCTTCCACCATTGAAAGATGTGAGCAGGTGTGAATGAGGTGCAGTAAGCTCACCCGTGCAGTGGGCCCCCACAGTGAGAGGGTCTGATGTCTCTCTGCTGACTGAGTTCCTCGCTTCACAGGTGTATGTACCGCTCTCCACAGAATGAGTCATTTTCAGATGTGGAGCACTTTCCTCATGCGAGGTGACGTAGGGCTTCTTCTCACCGTTCTTGTACAATATGAGGTTCGCTCCTGTCCCTCTTAACGCAGCACACATTATAGTGCAGCTGTATTCATTATGAGTGACACTGAGATGGGGTTTTGATACAGGAACTGTGCAGAGAGAACAGAGAGATAGTCAATACAGCATTTAAAAACCTTATTAGTGCAGAATAATTATGAGTCAAATATGAATTTGAATGATAAGCTCTTTCCAACAAGCAAAAGGTCAAAACATACAAACTGATCAAGGTTTCCATTTGATATTGTGATAGAGTTAATGAAATCTAAAAGTAAACTGAAGTAAACTAAATTACATCAGCAGTAAGCCACCTCATTATGACAACATTCCTCCAAAGAAGAGCAGTGTGTCTGTAGCAGTTAGTTTCAGCACAGCAGAACTTTGAAAAGAAACTATAACAGAAAATCCAAAATGGCAATAAAATGTGACCAGTACTGCCCTGATACCCCATGTGATTCACGTGGACCAATCAGAGGCAAGTGGAGAACACCTTAATGGAAAAGTTACTTGCATGTAGAGAGAAAGAACATTTCTCTCTGATTAATTCTGTATATAAAGGGGATCTTCAACAGGTCCCTCGGGTAAGTAGCGGAAATGAAACGTTTTTAAAATAGGCTAAATCACGTGTTATTATTCATATTAAAATCATAAACACGTATTAATTATATCCCTAGGGGATAATAACATTAATGCGTTGCTCTGTAACTTACCGTTGTCATCTAGGCACAGCGGTTAAAAGTATTTCCAGGTACATATGCAAAGGGAGAGATGATAATATATTAAACCTGTTAATACTCGCCCCCTAGTGGAGCAGGCGCCCGCGTCAGCCATTTTGACAGCTGTCGAATTATTTTATTGAAAAACATTTCAGTGGAAATTAACCGCTCCAAATCTGACGTCGCAGTAACGTTTTGTCGCACGAGCTTGCTGTTGGCGCAGCCGCAGTCTGATAGCAGCAGCGCTCTCAGTCTCTCCCGCTCCTCAGAACTAACACAGATCCCTGCTGCTTTCAGCCTAACTCCACAGCTCACCAAAACGGGACCCCAGAACCTTCACTGCAACAAACACGTATCTGCCCTTACACAAAGAAAAGCAGTTGGCTATTCGAGTTAATGACCACCCATTGATAATTCATTGTCTATTTGATTTAAAAATGTGTTTTAATGGGAAAATGCACATTTTAAAATCAAATATAGCATAAATGTATCAATGTGTGGTCATATTTATTGTTTAACGTCATTTGAGTTAAGCAATAAACCATGAAAGTTGGTTCAAAGTAGCCCTAATTCTGTTTTTTTTTTTTTTTTTGATATAGCATATACGAAACATAACGTGAGGTAACCTGTGGTATCTGGTTAAAGCCTAAACTCACCAACACTACACAGGCACACCACAGATCCCGATACTATTTTCAGCACGATTTGGTGATCTACGAAAACACCCGCCTGACCCCACTGTGGGACTCTATTCCTAATATTATTTTCGGCCTGCTATACCATCCTGTTCTATTCCTCCTTAGAGCTGAGAAACAAACAAGTTGTTATTCAATCTCGACTACCTGATGCGCATAAAGTTGTGGAAACAGCATATTTCCAAATACAACTGATCGTATTATGCGAAGCTCATGTCATTGCGCTCCTTTTACTTAATTTATTGAAAACTGCAATTGTTACACTCAGTTGCAGAGAATTATAAGGAATTAGGACAGAAGCCCGTACAGGGAGTCGTAAGTGTTCCGAAACATCTGCTATAAGCGGGGACGAGCTGGTTTCTGCATTTATAAACAATCTTCGTAAAGAGAAGACAAGAAATCATTGAGGGTACTCGAAATCAGGAGCTTCTCAAGCCTCTGTTAACCTTTTTCATCACAACAATGCTTTCATTTTTAAATTTCAGTTTGAGCGTGTTTTCCCGGTGCGTCTTGTATCTCTCCAAATGTTCCAAATCGTGTTCTCGGTTCGTTAAAGCTTGCCATTGGCTGCTTAGTAAAGGGGGTTCCCGAGAGCGAGCGTTATGCTATTAGCCAGGTCACTTGGTATAATTACCACGTTCGATTTTGTTTTAAGTTTCTTTATTTTTATTTATTTGATTTGATTATATTTATTTTATTCTGTTATAAAGCTGCCCACAATTCGAACAGCGTCATTCTGAAGCAAAGCCATGTAAAAACTACTTTTAAAGAGCCTATCAAACAAACAGGTAATGAGAGCCAGGTGAGGTCAGACCTTTCAAGGCATATGACGTCAATAACAAATGACGACAAACTTGAGCAAGTAGTACTACATCCCCTATATTTTCCTCCTTGCACTGTAACTGTGTTTTATGAAATAGGAAATACTTTCCAATTTCTCTGTAGACGGTACAGCCTCGTGTTAGTTGGAAGGTATTATGCTGCTTTCTGGTTTGGCGATGTCTTTAATTTGAGATTAGATATTCCCTGTGTGATTTGCAAGCTAACCAACATGTAGCGGACTAACCTTCGTTTTCTACCAAATGCATTATTAACTTGGTAGAAAATTACACTGATAACCAAACAGACCATGTTTAATTTTTGGCATGTTATACAAAACCAGCTAATGCTGTACTTTGTTAGTGCGCGTGATGCTTTGTGTATTATTCTCTGAACAACTCTTCATTTGTACGTGTACAACTAAAAAATTTATTTAAAAATCAATAACATATCGCTGGTTATTACACTTTCGCTACTCTGAAAGGAAAGGAACTTCGTGTTAACTTCTGATTTCTGATCAGATTTTCCTGGGGGGGGGGGGGGGGGGCGATGAACAAAGGAAGTAAATCATCCAGCTGCAGGACTTCATGCAATCATGATAATGTGATAATTATCGTGATAATGTGTGAGAGCTGGCAGTACTGGTAGTTACACTGTAAAAGATGGTCGAACAACCAAGGGTTCCCGTGCGTTATGAGCACTTTTACGCGTTACAGCAGACCTCCGCATCCAAATATAAATCCATTCCCTCTATTATTACTCGCCAGCCTTACATGCTCTTCGGGGTGATGTTCATGCAGGAATGTCGCACGTGTTACATGCTTATACTACATCTGATACACGGTTGTTTACAGAATGAAGTTAAGTTTTAAATTTTGCAGCTTAGAAATAGGAAGCGGTCGGCTCTGTCCGCTCGCTCAGACCACTGTTGCCGTCAGTGGTCTCCGCTTAGTCGCTACAATCCCGATATCTGTAAATATTTCTGCTTTAAAAATGTAAAAACTACTTCGGAAATGTAATTTAACAGAAAGGAGGATATGCAAAGCATTTTCTAATTTTGGGAAGGTTGGAGAGACACTTGTGGAGGTTTGGGGAAAGTTTTTAAGGCGAACACACCTGTTGAATGCGGCTGCCTGTACACGCGCACGAATGCGCTCAGCTGTGGAAAACATTCTGCTGAATCACCGTATGACCTTATTTTATTTATGTATCCCTTTTGACTGTGATAATAGATAAATATGGAATTTAAAAAGAAGGATTTTGCTTCTTTAATGCAAATGCTGTTTTGTATTGGATGTATTTTATGTGTCGTAGATCAGACAGGCACAAATGCTTTAGCTTTAGCTTTGATGGTTCAGAGGTTTCCTGCAGTCTGAGGCTCTGACTGTGCCTGTACTGTTTGTACTTATGAGGATAGGAGGATTTATTTAAGACCTGTTATAACAGGTGCACGTGGACTTTTAGGGGTTGTGGAATGGTAACAGGTTAGAACAGTTATGAACACAAATTAAAGACAGCATATAATCACATTACAGTAGAGAAATCATGTCTGTTTCATTTTACAAAGTGAAACTAGTGAAACAAATATACATACATTTAGCCTTATAATTATACAGAGTATCCTTTTCAGATAGCTGTAATATACATTTACTTCAGAATGTTGTTCCTAAAGTGTGAAACTCTCCTTCCCGATAACAGAGTTAAAGATCTGCCTCTGATCAGTGGCCTTGGTGACAGTAATATATTGCAGCTGCTGTTGCTGCTGTACTCAGTACATCAAAGTCACATGACCTTAGACCCCTGTTACCTGTTACAGGTGTGTATCATAGTTATGTTCAGGTATAACGGGCTATAATGGTGCAGCAGAGAACAAAAATTATTGCTGAGATCATATAAGATCTAGAACTACTCTTACTAGTACCGCTGTTGCTACTACTACAACAAATAATAATAATAATAATAATAATAATAATGTTATTGTTATAAATGACCACATGTAAATGTAAATGTGGCATTTTTGGACTCTGTAGCATAAGTAGCCCCATCTTCACAGGATGATACACAATTTGCTATTCAATAGAGGTAAAATTCCCCTTTAATTCAAGCTAATTTAGGACACACACACACACATAAACGCACACACACACACACACTACTGCATTAGTAATACTATAGACACGGACACAGTGGTACTTACCGTACACATTCAGCTGGAAGACGGTATTTATGTTTGGGTCTGTATTCTGTACTTTATACTCTCCAGAGTCCTCCATCTTCAGACCAGAGAGGGAGAAGAGTCCAGTGCTGCTGTCCCACTGCAGTCTGCCGCTGTACTTCTCACTACGGAGCGTTGTAAAGCTACCGCTATCCACGTCTCCAATGGTGAGAGTGCCGTACATCAAACTCCCTTTCTTTTTCACTGCAGCTGTGAAATTCACACTCTTTCCCAGAATGCCGTGCAGCTCCACAGACTGGCCAAACACACTCACTGCTGGAGACACAGAGATACAGCATTGCATTTTATACTGCACACACACACACACACACACACATGCACACACAGACACTCACGCACACACACACACGCACACACACACACACATGCCTGCACATGCTCAGACACACATGCACGCACACACACATTCACTAACATACACACACAAACACACACACACTCAGACACACATGCACACACATGCACACACAGACACTCGCACGCATACACACACACACGCACACACACGTGCGAGCACACACATTCACTCACATACACACACAAACACACACACATGCACACATACACACACACACTCAGACACACATGCACACACACACACGCACACACAGACACACATGCACACAAAAACACTCACACATAAGTGTGTGCACATGCTCAGACACACAGATGCACATATACACACACACACACACACAAATGTGTGCACATTCTCAGACACACACACAGATGCACATACACACACACACACAGATGCACACACACACACGCACACACAGCGGTGCAGTGAAACAGAGTGGTAATGGGTGCAGTGTGTTTCTGAAGCACACGCCTGTCAGTGTCAACTCTGCTGAAATGGTGGAGGACACTGCAATAACAGAACAGACCTACAAACTGTTATATATTTCAAATTGTGAAAAAGGGAATACAATTATTCTTGGTAACATGATTTTTAAAAATTTCCTATTAATATGTTACCATAACAGCACAACCATAATGCTAGCTTATGGACTTTCATCAATCCTGAGAACATTTTCTGTAGTACATAGAGGACACGGCTTCTTTCAGTCTGTTTGCCAACATTAATCATTCTTGATGCTGCGTGGTGGTTCACATTTCTGCCACCCTGGCCTTGTTCCCCACCCTATCCCAGCAAAATGGACAGTTACAGCAACTGGGATCCTTGTTCAAAATGACCCTCTCCCTCATAGAACAGATGGTTTCCGACTCAATCTGACAGGTAATTGGCGACCTACAGAAAGCTCTGGTTTCGGCTGCAGAGGAAGTCACACATTCGTCCGTGCAGAATAGGCACCACCTCGCCCGCACGAACGCGCTTAATTCCGAGAAATGCGCTGTACCCGGAATAGGGCGTGGGCGGATGCGCAGAGCGGCACGCGCTTTCTGCCTGAACTCGAGCCTGCGCTTTACTGGCGCATCATAATCGTATGATAACTAGAAATTCCACCGTATTTATTACGAACCAGATTTTTGGATTTTCTACAACGACTGGACTTGTGAATTGCAAAGAAATACCACATATTTTCGTCTATGTAGTCGATTAGATATTAATATTATTTTTATCTGCGTACCAATGTTGGATACAGAACAAAATTGTTCATATTAAACGCTGCTTGTGGCTTATTTATGCCTAGACAATCCGAATTATTACAAACATGTGCTTGTCCAGAAAATGCTTGGAAAAGAAATCAGAAAATTAAATGTCAAGCTCCACTTATTATTAGGCCCGAACCAAAACATGATTCAGCATTTGTTTTCTACACAAACTACTAACATACTACTTAATACATGGAATCAGAGTCAGTGTGTCCATCCAGTTAAATCGACCTGCGTCTCATTGTGGATTCTGCAGGAACGCGATTGGATCTGCTCCTATTTTGGATTGGAGGAGGATTGGCCGATTTGGAAGACAGATAAATTATATTGATCTTAATATATTTAACATCCAGAGACTACTGGCAAACGCGACCGGTTGAAAATTGCGCAACTAGATTACCGTTTCATGAAAACTCCAGAAAAAAACGAGCCGCGGCGGTCAGGTTTGGTCGGTCAACGATTTAGTCGCATCTTTAACTTGGCATGAAGCTATCAAAGACCTCCACCCATTTCACAGAATCAACGACAATAGGCTGTTCAGAACTACTTTCGGTTTTCTAGTTAGGTTACTGCAGTTTACAAGCCGACAAGAGCTTTAAACCAGTCGTAAGTTAGCGGACTCATTCCGACGGAGAAATAAACGGGAACATACAGAGGACGATACATACCTGTAATGCACAGCAGGAAAGTACAGAGGATAATCTTCATCTTTCTTTTTAAAGACGTTTAAGGGATATCGCTCATTCGTGCTGCTCACCCTTCTCTTTCCTCTCTGCGGTAGCGCGCTTTATGGGGTCTGGATCAGATCGCGGACGCGCCTCCTCCTTTCTCACGATTTTACCCGCTGCTGTCCTCAGTTCGCCTGAATTAGCTCGGCTAAATTAACTCCTCGCTCTCCACGCTACAACCGAATGCACCAAGTGTCTGTGAGTGTGTGTGTGTGTACGTGTCCCTCAAAGGGCAGCGTCACTTTCCTCTGTGTCTACATAAGAAGTGCGATCCAGTTTTTGGCGTGCAATTAATATCCCCTTCATAACAGAGCTGGTGCGCGCAGTTATCCGAGATCTAATATTCAATATTAGATTAACTCATCAATTCACAATTCACGTTCGTGAAACGGAGTAAATCCGAATTTAATTAACAAGATTATTTGATTGGATACGCGTCAGATTATTCTGGACTGTTTAAACGACATATGTGAAACAGATTATCACAGAGAACTATGTGGCACTTTCAAACGTCTGGTAATTCAAAGACCATCATATTTACACAGAACAATTGGTTTCAGTTCATACACCTATCAGAAAGTTCTGGACCATGGTCATATTGTTGAAACCAGTTGTTATAGCCATTTTCATTTAACATACTGAATTAAGATTTATGTTTTGAGGCATGACCTTTGATTATGATGTTTAATGGTTTTAAATTATACTTATGTTTCATATGCCTAATGCCACGTTTGAGGTGACGTGAGAGGGCATAGGCTATATGACGTGAGGCGCAGTTGTATTGCGGGTTACCTGATGGTAAATGGGGCGCTTGGTAAAAAAAAATACTATTTTGATCACGCTCTTCCTTATAAATTCATTTTGTAACCAGTATTTCGTTAAGTTCGACTACAAGGACTAATTTACAACCACTTGTCATTCATCTTTTGTTGATCAAATTAAAGAGGGGAATTAATAGGCTCCTCAGGGCCGTTGCTAGGAATTCTGGGCCCCCCGAAAGAATATTGGTGTGGGCCCCCGCCCCCCGACTTTTCATCGCCAAAGTCAAAATAGTGCTTGGATAATGGAGTTTGGAGCCTTGAATACTGGAAACGAGGAACTTTAAGTTTGGAAGACCGCCCGTGGTGAACCGTGAGTAATACGGTGTTGACTATGACTAAAAAATATGGGCCGCCGCGCTCAGGAAGAGTTTGAATGAATGGAAGAAAGTTTGAATCTTGTTAAATGGTGATTGCTCTCTGAATAGAATAAAAGAGTAAAAATGCAGGAACAAGAAGTAGACGATGATGAGATGGTGGTTGGGAAGGAAAAGCAACTGTTCAAATTAATCGCATCACGTAGAGGAAAACTGGGTGTCCTCACGCGAAAGCGTAATGAAATAAATACTCTTATCGAGGCTGGTGACACAAATGAAGACGTAAAACAACAGGTCGATGTCTTTAATAAATACTTGGCTGAGTTTATGTAGTTACAAGCAACTGTTCAATCTTAATTGCCTGATGAGGAAAAGGAACACGATCATAACGATTGGTATGAACCTACATTACATTACATTTACATTACAGGCATTTGGCAGACGCTCTTATCCAGAGCGACGTACAACAAAGTGTATAACCATAACCAGGAACAAGTATGACGAAACCCCTAGAGAGAAGTACCGGTCCAAGTACAGGGAACAACTGCATAGTTCAACTTGGAACCCTGGTGGTTAAACTGATTAACACTAACAACGAGAACGGCAACAACGCAATCTATGGAAAAATAAAAATAAATAAAAATACAAGTAGTCGTTAAGACTGGCGCATCAACTAAGTCACCTATTAAACAGCTGCCTAGTTACACCCCTAAGTTTAGACATTTACAGGGGGGGAAGGGAGGGATGGGGAGAGGTGCAGCCTGAAGAGGTGGGTCTTCAGTCGTCGTTTGAAATGGGTCACAGTCTCAGCTGTTCTGACCTCCACAGGGAGGTAATTCCACCATCGTGGGGCCAGAACAGACAGGAGACGTGTTCTGGAAGTGCAGGTGCGAAGAGGGGGAGGTGCTAGGCGTCCTGAGGTAGCAGAACGGAGGGATCTGGCTGGCATGTAGGGTTTGAAAATCTTGTGAAGGTATGCTGGGGCTGATCCCTTGACTGCCTGGTATGCTAGAGCCAATGTTTTGAATTTGATGCGAGCTATAACAGGCAGCCAGTGGAGGGTAGTGAGCAGGGGAGTTACGTGGGAGTGTCTGGGGAGGTTGAAGACCAGACGAGCCGCAGCATTCTGGATGAGCTGCAGGGGTCTGGTGGCAGATGCCGGTAGTCCAGCCAGAAGAGAGTTGCAGTAGTCCAGGCGGGATAGAACCATTGCTTGGACCAGGAGCTGGGTTGAGTAGGTGGTGAGAAAGGGGCGGATTCTGCGGATGTTGTATAGGAAAAATCTGCATGCCCGGGTTACTGCTGCAATGTTGTTGGAGAGGGACAGCCTGTTGTCCATCATCACTCCGAGATACTTGGCGCAGGGTGATGATGTCACTACGGTGTCCCCTAAGGAAATGGAAAAGTCGAGGAGGGGAGAGGATAGAGCAGGAATAAAGATTTCTATTAAATCATGTATTTTGTGGGCAAAGCATTAGTTCCAGTCGACGCAGAGTTCTAAGGCATTAATCCCAGACTTGTATTACTATACTTCAGCCAGTCAGACGCGTTTTATCTCATGCAAAGATGAGCTATGGCATGCCTTTTTGTACCCAATTATGTAAGATGCTGCTGATAAGAGTGTCTACCAAATGAGTATAAAGGACATCACTGGCATCTGTGAGTAACTGTCACTCCTCAGGGTGTAGTGCTGGACGGCGTTACCCTGCATTGCAGCGCTGCAGATGTGCCGCCGTGGTTTTGTTTTGCCAGAGTATTCGCTTACGCTGTGCTGACGTCACACTGAGCCGCGTACTCCAAGTTGCAATACGAAATTCCACCACCAGAGGAGCACACTGCTCAGAAATGTAACTACTTTGGCGATCTCAAGAATGCTTTCTTTGTGCTGACGTTTGAACTTGTTGTTTATCTTGGCCTTCATTGGATTACACTTCAATTACGGGTACTCAGACGTAGTTGAAACATATAGGCTAGTTTTCATAAGAGCAGTATCACTGGCATATTCCTCTTATGGAATAAGAAAAGAAAACAGACCAAAATAGTAATACATAACCTAATACTGAATTAAAAAAAACTTTAATACTTTGCACACACACGACCCGCCCACCTACCACACCCAATGGCACCTCATTCAAGCATTAATTTATGGGTTAACCATGAACACACCATTGCCTGCAAAAAAATAAAAATAAAAAACTGAACCAAATGTAAAATGCAGGCGTACAGAATTGAATAGCCTATAGTTTGTGATCCGTTGACAAAAAACACGAGGAAAGCATTGCTTGTTTTGTATAAGTTTGAATTTTCTGCCGGGCCAAGCTTTTGTTAAAAATCAGTTTTTCTATTATTTCTATTTTCACAGCATATGGCATGTTAGTCTACTGGTCAGGCTCTCATTACCAGCACACTACAATGACGGAAAGAACGTCTGACAGTTAAGTAAGTGTTTTACCGACTTCAGCTAAAATTCTGCGAAAGTTCTGACTCGCTGCGGCTGCTCGATTTTTTGCGGTAGTGCCCCTGCCCTGCCTGACCAAGTACAGCCGCGACAACCGCACCATGTTTACATCAAAGCGTCCTTAAATACACTTTCCCCAGACACAGTGACATCAAGTATTTGTGATGTATCGTGTTTGGTAGGTTAAAATGTACAAACAATATTGTTCACTTTAGTGGCCGCAAATTAAATACGAAAATGTATTTGGTTTCCCAAAAACATTAATTAAACAATCTGAATTATGTCGATAACAATGGTCGTTAAACTGTGCATTTATTTGCTTATAAACGATTGTGCTTCTCCGCGTTGTTTCCGGTTTATCTTCTTACCAATGTGGAAACCAGCTGAGGTGTCAATTTTGTGCGTCTCTGAATAAGAGCTACTTCCGGCGTTAAAGACACGGTCTATAGTGCGATCTTATTTCGGCTGGCCGCTGAGAACCACGTGTTTCCCTGATAAGACTGGACGCTGAAACCCGTTTCACACTAGTAGAACTGTAGAAGATGGGGAGCTGTGTTCTCTACAGGGTTGTCCCTTTGTAGCGTCCCGCCGCCTGTGGTGTAGGCTTGCAGCACTGGGGTCTTTAAGCGCAACAGGCTAACGGCGCTTTGTCAGTATTAACAGGTGTTTCTTAGCTCACGCACGTACGTTTGGAAATGTTCGTTGTACACACGGGGGCATTTACCCTGCAGGGGCGTTTGACTGCAGTGAGCTCCACCTTGACCAGTGGTACGTGCAGCAGCACAAGACAGAATCAAACCTGCAAGCCTTCACTCTCACAATTTGGGCACATTTTTATTGGGTACATTCAGAATGTCAGCTAAATGTTTGCAAATCATAGAGCTTTCCCTTATGATCTCATACACACACATACACACATGCAGTATTTTGTGGCCATTTTTTACTATTTTGTGTGGGAAAATGTTTGTGTGTGTTGTGTGTGTGTGTGTGTGCATAAGTGAGTTTGTGGTGTGATGTGGTAGGGTGGGGTCTAAGAAAGCAGTTTAGATTCAGGAAGGCCAGTGAAACCCTTATTTCAGAGCAACATGAGAGCAGCCGTTATTCTGTTATATACCTGTTTGATTGCAGGTAGGACCCTGTTATACTGTTATATACCTGTTAGAGTGCAAGTAGGACTGTTATACTGTTATATATCTGTTAGAGTGCAGGTAGGACTGTTATACTGTTATATACCTGTTAGAGTGCAAGTAGGACTGTTATACTGTTATATACCTGTTAGAGTGCAGGTAGGACTTTGTTATACTGTTATATACCTGTTGGAGTGCAGGTAGGACCCTGTTATACTGTTATATACCTGTTAGAGTGCAGGTCGGACTCTGTTATACTGTTATATACCTGTTAGAGTGCAGGTAGGACTCTGTTATACTGTTATATACCTGTTTTACTGCAGGTATGGCTCTGTTATACTGTTATATACCTGTTAGAGAGCAGGTAGGACTCTGTTATACTGTTATATACCTGTTTTACTGCAGGAAGGACTCTGTTGTCCTGTTACATACTGTGAGCTTTATAATGTCTGGCACAAAGACATACGGTGAGCTACCAATTACAGAGGAGGAGTTATACTGTTATATGCTTGTTAGGGAGGGAGGTCTTTTTATATGTGTTTTGGTGAGTAATGTGTAACAGGTGCATTTTGAAATGTATATCTTAGCCAGGTCTGATGTCTGGTTCATTTGTTTTCAAAAATTCATGAATAGGCACAACATTTCCATAACAACAGAACCATCTCCTAACAACACAAACTGCATTGCATCTTTTCTGTGACTGATCTGTTAAACAAACCAACAGCAAAGGTAAACTAAAATTACCTCCCATCTCCCATTCCTGTTTCCCTCCTTCCATCTCTCATCCCTCTTTCCTGTGTATCTCTTTCCTTCCCACTTCCTCTCTCTTTTCCTCACTTTCTCTTCCTCTCTACTGTCTCCCACACTTTCTCTCTTTCCCTGCATCTTTTCTTCTGTTTCTCTCCCTCCCACTCTCTCCCTCTGTCCTCACTCTCCAGGTGTGCGCGTCTCCTCTGTCCAGTCGAACATGCTGAACGGCATTGTGGGACAGACGGTCATGTTCCCGGCTGCAGTGAAGGAGATCAACTACATTTTCAAAGATGACAGCGTAATTGCGAAGGTGGTCAATCAGACCATCCAGCTCATCAAGGACAGCTACGGCACCCGGCTGCAGTGGAACAGCAGCACTGGACTCTTCTCCCTGTCTGACCTGAGGAAGGGGGACTCTGGAGGGTACAGGGTACAGCACAAGGATGGCAAAACCGATGACTACCAGCTGGTTGTGTGGGGTGGGTGCCTCCGCCTGGCAGTACTGCACTGTGCTGAGGCAGCTGTGTGACGTGATTTACCTTCACTTATTGTACGTCTGCAAAATAAATAGAATGTAATGTATGTGCATGTGGAGTCACATGAAAACCAGGCAGAGACAACAGGAGCCCATCTCTGGAGGGAGTGTTGAAGTACAGAGTGGAGTTAGGGGTCAGTGTTGAAGACTAACAGACAGAGTGGAGTTAGGGGTCAGTGTTGAAGGCTCACACACTGAATGGAGTTAGGGGTCACTGTTACTGGTCAGTGTTGAAGGCTCACACACTGAGTGGAGTTAGGGGTCAGTGTTATCGGTCAGTGTTGAAGGCTCACACACAGAGTGGAGTTAGGGGTCAGTGTTACTGGTCAGTGTTGAAGGTCCTCCCTTCTGTTGTATCTCTGCACAGATCCAGTACCCAGACCACAGGTGTCCAGCAGGAACAAGATGAAACCCAACTGTAGTGTGCTGTGCTCTGTGAAGAATGGGAGAGAGGTCACCCTGTCCTGGCACAGAGAGGGGCAGACACTGTCCCACACCAGCAGCCCTAATTTCAGCTCCCCCCTGTCCCTCCCTCTGGAGATGGAAGAGAACAGCACCCCCTACAGCTGCGTGGCAACAAACCCTGTCAGTAATAAGACTGTCACAGTCAGACCTGAAGAGCACTGCTTCGGTGAGAAACTGTGAAGTCTCTGTATTTAACAGTTTATCTGCTCTGTGTCAGTGATGCTGTATGTGTCAGTTGTGCTCTGTGTTAGTGATGCTGTGTGTGTGTGTGGCGGTGATGCTGTGTGTGTCAGTTATGCTCTGTGTCAGTGATGCTGTGTGTGTCAGTTATGCTCTGTGTCAGTGATGCTGTGTGTGGCAGTGATATTCTTTGTCAGTGATGGTGTGTGTGTGGCAGTGATACTCTGTGTCAGTGATGGTGTATGTGTGGCTCTGATACTCTGTGTCAGTGATGGTGTATGTGTGGCTCTGATACTCTGTGTCAGTGATGGTGTGTGTGTGGCAGTGATGCTCTGTGTCAGTGATTCTGTGTGTGTGTCAGTTATGCTCTGTGTCAGTGATGCTGTGTGTGTGTGTGTGTCAGAGGGTAAGGAGCAGCAGTCTGTAGGGAGGAGATATAGACACTGTAAGGAGGTGTGACACATTCTCTCTCTCTCGCTCTCTCTGTCCCTCTCCCTCTTTCTCTTTCTCTCTCTCTAGGTCATGGTTCCCATGATGCTTTGTGTGTATAAAGTTTGTGTAGAGGCTGGTGGAGTTTGTGTTGGTGACCCTGGCTGTCGGTCTTTTAATCCATCAGTACAGAAAAGGAAGAATTCTTACTTTGCCCAGGTAACCGCACCTGTCACTGTTACAGACTTCCTGTCTTATACCAGCAGTAATAATGTTCTTATACCAGCATTATTTATATTCATATACCAGCAGTATTAATGTTCTTATACCAGCAGTGATAATGTTCTTATGCCAGCAGCATTAATGTTCTTATACCAGCATTATTTATATTCATATACCAGCAGTATTGATGTTCTTATACCAGCAGTATTAATGTTCATATACCAACAGCATTAATGTTCTTATACCAGCAACATTAATGTTCATATACCAGCAGTGTTAATGTTTTTATACCAGCAGCATTAATGTTCTTATACTAGCAGTATTAACGTTCTTATACCAGCAGTATTAATGTTCTTATACCAGCAGCATTAATGTTCTTATACCAGCAGCATTAATGTTCTTATACCAGCAGCATTAATGTTCTTATACCAGCAGCATTAATGTTCTTATACCAGCAGTATTAATGTTCTTATACCAGCAGCATTAATGTTCTTATATCAGCAGTATTAATGTTCATATACCAGCAGCATTAATGTTCTTATATCAGCAGTATTAATGTTCATATGCCAGCAGCATTAATGTTCTTATACCAGCAGTATTAATGTTCTTATACCAGCAGTATTAATGTTCTTATACCAGCAGCATTAATGTTCTTATACCAGCAGTATTAATGTTCTTATACCAGCAGCATTAATGTTCTTATACCAGCAGCATTAATGTTCTTATACCAGCAGCATTATGTTCCTTCTCTGACCATGTTTCCCTTATTATTTGCAGCACTGAGAGAAGAAGACAAAGAAGATCTTCTGAGACAGTTACAGAACTGTAACACAAATGTACACATGCAGTCACCTTCATAACTCACAAGTCAATCAGAAATGGTTTGGCACATTGTTTGCAGCACTGAGAAAAGAGGCAGGAGGAGATATCAGGAGGCAGACACATCACTGTAGACACAGGCACACACACACACACACACACACATACATACATAGGCACACGCACACACACACCGGCACACACATGCATGCGCGCGCACACACACACAGGCACGCATGCACACACACACACACACGCACACTCACACACGCTCGCACACACACATACACACACGAATGCCAATTTTCCATTTAACTTTAAAAATTTGCTATGAATTATGAGTACCTGTGTATTGTACACAGTATGGCAGCTGACTGTAATGTAGAATGTAGTGAGTGATGATCCAGCCAAATAAACAAGGGCATGATCTTTCTGCAAACAGACCAAACAAACCTGCAGTGCTTTCACCGAAAGCTTCTATTTATTTGGGGAAAATGTAAATGTTTTGTTAAATGTAAAACTTCTGTACTTAAAGGATTAAATGGTAACATACTGACACCTTTTATCCTGCATATTTTATTTTACATTTTTCTCCTTGGCTGCTTCTCGCTGTGTTGTTCAGCAGGAAAGAGGAACAGCTTCCAGACAGAGCTTTCCGGTACTCTGCGTTACTGAGTGGTTATTTTGAACTGTTTTCACCCTGCAGTTCGGCAGCTGAGCTGCACAGTCACTGTGTCAGGAGTGCCTTTCATGCGCAGCTGGAGCAGACAGACTACTGCATAGCTAATGACCCACCGAGGCAGAATATTAACACACACATACAGGGGGAGAACATTAACATTGCATTACACAGATTTAGCAGACGCTCCTATCCAGTTGTTATAAATGTATCCATTTATACAGCTTGATCTATTCTGAAGCAATGCAGGTTAAGTACCTTGCACAAGGGTACAACGACAGTGTCCTTTGGTAACAAGCCCAGTTCCTTTCCCACTGTGGTACACTGCTAACACAAACAAACAGCAAGAGAACATTAACACACACAGACAAGGGGGGAACATAAACACACACATACAACGAGAGAACATTAACACACACATACTGCAGGAGAAGATTAATACATACGTACAGAGGGAGATTAACACACACATAAAGAAGTTGTTACGGATTGTTCCCCGACAGAAGCTTGAACCCAGGTCTCTTGGTTGGGAGTCCTGTGTACTAATCACCAACCCACTTGACTAGGAGCGTAGAATCAAGAGCAGAGAACAAGAGCAGGCTTGACAAACAAAGTGGACTTTTCCAAAGAAAAGTTTTGATGCAGGCTTCATTTCCTGCAATCCAGATTTTTACTCGAGACTTACACAGAGGCAGGCAAACTCAAGACTAAGCAATGAACACAACCGAAGGGAGAACTAATATAGGGAAGAACACAGGTGCAAAGAATCACAAATCAACACAGGTGAAAGCAGTAAGTCAAAAGAACACAAAATATGATGACGTCGCCCTCTGGTGACCCATGGAGGAAACAGCAGCCAATGATTATGTTGCTCTCCGGCGACCAGTAGAGAAGTAGCACATTAATACACACATAAACAAGTAGAACATTAGGATACACATATAGAGGGAGAAATTTAACACACACATACAGAGGTAGAACATTAACACACACATACAGCAGGAGAACATTAACACAGGCATACAGAAGTAAAACATTAACACACATACAGAGGGAGAATATTAACCCAATCATACATAAAGAAAAGATTAACACACACACAGGGGGAGAACATTAACACACACATACAGAAGTAGAATATTACCACACACAAACAGAGGGAGAACATTAACACACACACAGGGGGAGAACATTAACACACACATACAGAAGTAGAATATTACCACACACAAACAGAGATAGAACATTAACACACACATACAGCAGGAGAACATTATAGAAAAGCTTAATAACAAATTTAATTCTACTGTTGCCATCCTTTTGGAGGGCACTATATGTCAGTCCATATGCTAATCACCAATCACTAATCTTGACTGTGAGTCATGTGACCTTAGTCGCATGCTAGATATTAAATAGACCCAAACACAGAGAACAAAGCGTTATCTTAAAGCGATTGGTATGTGGCTGAATGATTTAACTGAACTCTGATTGATCAGTTGGCCCAGTGAAGATATGCAGGGATTGTTCCAGAAGCTGGTGTCCTAAGTGATTGCCCATAACAGCGGAGGGAGCTTTAAATATAACGCACTGCACACTGTACGCTGGCCCTGCGTGTGGCCCTCTGCATGGCCCTGTGTGTGGTCCTGCGTGTGGCCCTGTGCGTGGCCCTGCGTGTGGCCCTGTGTGTTGCCCTGCGTGTGGCCCTGTGTGTTGCCCTGTGTGTGTCCCTGTGTGTGGCCCTGTGTGTGGCCCCGTGTGTAGCTGAGAGCTGGGAGTGTGTGGAACACCTTGACAGAGAGCTGGGGGTGTGTGGAACAGCCTGTCAGAGAGCTGGGAGTGTGTGGAACAGCTTGACAGAGAGCTGGGGGTGTGCGGAACAGCCTGTACAGGCTGACAGTGAGACAGAGAGAGTGTGTGGAACAGCCTGCACAGAGAGCTGGGAGTGTGTGGATCAGCCTGCACAGAGAGCTGGGAGTGTGTGGAACAGCCTGACAGAGAGCTGGGGGTGTGTGGAACAGCCTGTACAGCCTGACAGTGAGACAGAGAGAGTGTGTGGAACAGCCTGCACAGAGAGCTGGGAGTGTGTGGAACAGCCTGACAGAGAGCTGGGAGTGTGTGGTACAGCCTGCATGTGAGGAAGGTGCCTGACACAGAAGCACATGCTTACAGAGTATTTCAATAATGGAGCATCGCGTAGTTCTGGCAGGTCACGAGAGTCAAGCGCTCCGGCCGAATCAGCTGATGGCTCAGCTGAGTGATGTTCGCCTATCACAGTACATTCACTAACAGGGCGGTCTACTTAAACAGCCTCCCTCTACTCATTCGGCTGCTCCTCCTGCATGCAAGCGCTGCACATTGCTTCGTAAATCCCCTCCACCACCCCAGCTCCATCCCCATGCGTCAAGAGTTTGCATTCTCCATTCCTATGTGTTAAGAAGTTGTATTGCTCCATCCTTATGTGTTAAGAAATTGCATTTGCTCCATTCATATGTGTTAAAAAGTGCTTTGCTGCTGGATCTGTTCTGTGTGTACCCCTCTAGGGGGGGTTTGGCTGCTGGCCTCCCGGCCTTATCCACGCGGGCTGCGTGGTTGGCGGGAGAGCTCCAGAACAGAGCCATACCGCCAAACATGACTGTATTGCCTTTATTGTCAATAAAGTTCTACTTGATGACAGTGGTCCTGACAGAATTATCATCTCAGCTTCAACAGTGGGATCAGAGATCATGTCAGGTAGTACCAGCAATGGCCACAAGGTGGCAGGTGGTGATCAAATATTGGGAATTTGGTTGTAAACGCACAGGGCTTGCTCCATCTGCTTTCTGATCTGATCAGAAAGAGCAGTCTCCGTTTGATTCAGCTCTTAGCTCTAAGATTAGACACAGGCTGTTCGGAAATAGCAGGAACACAGCCATCCAATCGCCTTTAGAGTGCAACCAAGCAGGAACACAGCCAACCAATCGCCTTTAGAGTGCATCCAAGCAGGAACACAGCCAACCAATCGCCTTTAGAGTGCATCCAAGCAGGAACACAGCCAAAAAATCGCATTTAGAGTGCATCCAAGCAATCGCAGGCCATTGAGTGACATGACAGGAAGGTCATGTGATAGCAGGACAGAATCCAGCGCTGGCAGAACACAGGAAGCGCAGTGTGGTGCTGTAACTGTACAGAACACCGGAAGCGCAGTGTGGTGCTGTAACTGTACAGAACACAGGAAGCGCAGTGGGGTTCTGAAACTGCGCTCAGAGACGACTCTCACTTCCTCTCTTAAACTCCTCAGCAGGTTATCTCCAAAAAATGCACTAAGAGCTGCTTTTAATCAAAGCTTGGATTCGAAAATGAGGGGGAAACAATGGTGAATAACTATTCCACATAGTAATGCCCAAATCTGTTACAACTTGTACAAATAATGTTACAGGATAAATGTAAATGTATGTGTCTTATTTACAAGTGATTCTAGACGAAAAATGATTTAATAAAGCACAGATTCTACCCAATGATTTCCTGTTTGTCTCTTGTTCAGAACACCCCTGTCATCTACAACAGGAAGTGGAGCCCAGACCGTGGGTGCACTCCAATCACTTATTTTTCAGCTCCTTTCTTTCTTTCCTTCCTTGTTTTTCTAGCATGGAAGGCAAAATGAGTTAAAATATGTGAAATTGACATCTGGGGCTCATTCCATTCCCTTATTTTATTCCTCCTTGTCTCCGTCATCATTAGAACAGAGAGATGCCCAAAGGCTGCGTTTGGACAAACTCCCCGCTCTAAATGACACAGCTGCCCAGGGCTTCTGACAGTAGGGCAGAGACCGCGGGCACCCGGGACATGGGCCGCCAGATTGGACCCAATCCACCACTGAGCGGATTCATAGGACGGAGTGTAGCACAGTGGGTAAGGAACTGGGCTTGTAACCAAAAGGTCGCAGGTTCGATTCCCGTTGTACCCTTCAGCAACGTACTTAACCTGCATTGCTTCAGTATATATCCAGCTGTATAAATGGATACAATGTAAAATGCTATGTAAAAAGTTGTGTAAGTCGCTCTGGATAAGAGCGTCTGCTAAATGCCTGTAATGTAATAGTAGGGCTGAGACTGTATCAGCTTGGACATGGGATGCCAGTTTGGAGCTCAGCTCATCTCTGAGTGGAGATCAGTAAAGCCTGCCTTACTGATCTGGGAGCAGTTTCAGCTCTGATTTGTACACAGATCATAGATCACCTTTGGAGTGCAGCTTGCTGTTTCCTTATATGTATTAACCCAGGTCTGTACAGGTGTGTATATGTGAGGTGCAGGTTTGTCTCATTTGTTTTGGTGTGGATTTAAACTTCACACCTATCACTGTAAATTCATCTATTATAAATGGAGCCTCTTTCTTAAGTTACCATTTTCCATAAATCACAGTAAATAAAAGCATTAGTTCATCTGACAGATTAAACATATTGAGACATTATTGTGTAACATTTATTCTTCATGGTATGCACAGCAATTAGATAAAGCGGGGAAGACATTAAAGCTGCATGATTAAAAACTATTAACAATTAGTTTCAGTTCATGACTGGGACTGGGAGAACAGCCTGAGACAGAGGATGACTGGGACAGAGAGAACATGTCTTTATGGGGCAGTTATACTGCATGTCTTTATGGGGCAGTTATGCTGCATGTCTTTATGGGGCAGTTATGCTGCATGTCTTTATGGGGCAGTTATACTGCATGTCTTTATGGGGCAGTTATACTGCATGTCTTTATGGGGCAGTTATGCTGCATGTCTTTATGGGGCAGTTATGCTGTATGTCTTTAAGGGGCAGTTATGCTGCATGTCTTTATGGGGCAGTTATACTGCATGTCTTTATGGGGCAGTTATGCTGCATGTCTTTATGGGGCAGTTATACTGCATGTCTTCATGGGGCAGTTATGCTGCATGTCTTTATGAGGCAGTTATGCTGCATGTCTTTATGGGGCAGTTATGCTGCATGTCTGTATGGGGCAGTTATGCTGCATGACTTTATGGGGCAGTTATGCTGCATGTCTTCATGGGGCAGTTATGCTGCATGTCTTTATGGGGCAGTTATGCTGCATGGCTTTATGGGGCAGTTATGCTGCATGTCTTTATGGGGCAGTTATGCTGCATGTCTTTATGGGGCAGGGTAGCTGTTGGGGCTGCAGCAGGATACAATGAACATGGGACTCTCATACCCACCCACCCATACAGAGGTCAAAGTTCATTCTCACTCAGCAGGCTCAAACCAGGTGACTGTACACCATCGCGATCAGCACCAAGCACAGGCTCCACATTTTAGACCCCTCGGTCTGCCAGATACCCGCAGCTCCAACTAAGAACAGGTAAGTACAGGTGAGAATAGGTGAGGACAGGTAAGGACAGGTAAGGACAGGTGAGAACAGGTGAGGACAGGTTATTCTAAAGCCCGTTTTTTAGGGCTGATCTTAAACCGATTGAGAGTGGGGGAGGGGGTTACCTTCCACCATTGTTTCCTAAATGCATTTTAATGTGTCATGTGTTATGTTCAACAAACTAATTCATCAATTCAGTGCTCACTTACTGCTAATCTCATTTATTTTCCTTATATCACAAGTCAAATTGAAAAAATCGCTCATAACACATTCGTTGTAAACCTTTGAAAAGGGTATTTGGCTTTGGTTACACCCCTTCTGAAGATCACACTTCAAACCTCCGCATTCAGACAACACATGGAGGTCAAAGTTCAATTTCACTTAACAAGGATGATGACAGAAAGTCATGTGATGTAACCATACAATCAGACATTTTTTTCACATCATTAAACACAACCACCCACAACAACAATCACTGATGGGGATTTTACAGTCTAACAGTATCTCTCATTTAATAGTAGTTGCAGGTGTAAACAGGTGTGCACAGGTATGGAAAGATGTGTGCAGGTGTGAATGAGGTGCAGTAAGCTCACCTGTGCAGTGGGCCCCCACAGTGAGAGGGTCTGATGTCTCTCTCCTGACTGAGTTCTTCGTTTCTCAGGTGTATGCACCGCTCCTCTCCACAGTCTGAGTCATATCCAGATGTGGGGCACAGCATACAGGGTAGCTACCATAGGACTTGTCCTCACCGTTCTCTGTACCAGGACAGGGGTGCTCCAGTCCCTCTCTCCACAGCACACAGTAGAGTGCAGGGGAATTCATCACGAGTGACACTGACATGGGGTTTTGATACAGGAACTGTGCAGTGAGGACAGAGTGAGATAGTGAATGCAGCTTTGAAAAACTGTATTCATGCTGAACAATTATGTGTCAAATATGAATCTGAATGATAAGCTCTTGGCAACAAGCATAGGGCCAGAGCATAATGGAACAATCCATTATTGTGATAAATTTAATCAAATCTAAAATATAATGTAACAAGTGAAATACTCAGATGAACATCATTTAACTTTTGCCCAATGTGACCGGCAGCCTGCATTATTGCGATTATGACATCATTCCTCCAACAAAAGAGCAGTGTGTCTGTAGCATCTAGTTTCACCAAAGCAGAGATTTGAAAAGAAAACAATAGAAAATCCAACATGGCAATAAAATGTGACCTGCACTGCCCGGATACCCCATGTGATTCATCTGAACCAATCAGAGGCAAGTGGAGAACACCTTAATGGAAAAGTAACTTGCATGTTGAGAGAAAGAACATTTCTCTCTGATGAATTCTGTATATAAAGGGGATCCACCACGAGTCCCTCATGAAAATAGCGGAAATGAAACATTTTAAAAATAGGCTAAATTACGTGTTAATATTCATCTTAAAATCATAAACACATATTAATCCTATCTGTAGGGGATAATAACATTAATGTGGTGCTCTGTAACTTACCATTGTCTGTCACACGAGCTTGCTGTTGATACAGCAGTACAACAAAAACGTATCTTCCCATATACGAAGAAAAGTACTTGGCTATTCGATTGTATGGCCACTCAATGATACATTAATGCAATATTTGATTTATAATGTGTTTGAATTGGAAAATACACATTTATAAATTAAATATAGCATAAATGTATCAATTTGTAGTCATATTTTTTGTTTAACATTATTTGAGTTAAGCAACAAACTATTCAAGTTGGTTCAAAGTAGCCCTAATGCTGTTATTTTATTGATATAACAAACATATACCAACACAAAACATGTGGTAACCCAGTGTGTAGCTAATGAGTATTCTCACTGCAGTGCGTAGCTAATGACACAGTGTTCTCACTGCAGTGTGTAGCTAATGACACAGTGTTCTCACAGCAGTGCGTAGCTAATGACACACTGCTCTCACTGCAGTGCGTAGCTAATGACACAGTGTTCTCACTGCAGTGTGTAGCTAATGACACACTGCTCTCACTGCAGTGCGTAGCTAATGACAGTGTTCTCACTGCAGTGTGTAGCTAATGACAGTGTTCTCCCTGCAGTGTGTAACTAATGACACAGTGTTCTCACTGCAGTGTGTAGCTAATGACAGTGTTCTCCCTGCAGTGTGTAACTAATGACACAGTGTTCTCACTGCAGTGTGTAGCTAATTACACACTGCTCTCACTGCAGTGTGTAGCTAATGACACACTGCTCTCACTGCAGTGTGTAGCTAATGAGTGTTCTCACAGCAGTGTGTAGCTAATGACACAGTGTTCTACAGCAGTGCGCAGCTAATGACAGTGTTCTCCTGCAGTGTGTAGCTAATGACACAGTGTTCTCACAGCAGTGTGTAGCTAATGACACAGTATTCTCACAGCAGTGCGTAGCTAATGACACAGTGTTCTCACAGCAGTGTGAGCATGACACAGTGTTCTCACAGCAGTGTGTAGCTAATGACACAGTGTTCTCACTGCAGTGTGTAGCTAATGACAGTGTTCTCACAGCAGTGTGTAGCTAATGACACAGTGTTCTCACAGCATGTGTAGCTAATGACAGTGTTCTCACAGCAGTGTGTAGATAATGACACAGTATTCTCGGCATGTGTGTAGCTAATGACAGTGTTCTCACAGCAGTGCGTAGCTAATGACACAGTGTTCATTGGCATTCTTTCAACACAAACTTTTGTTTTAGCATCAATCATAGAAAACTGTGTATAATTGCACGAGGATGAAAGGAACACTCACACAATGTAGGAGAAATGAGGCATTATGGGTATTTATACATACCAGGATAAGGGCAAAGCTCATGGTAAAAAAAAAAAAAAACCACACATTTAGTCTGAATTGTTTAGTAAAATCACACTGAAAAACAACGGTACACAGACGGTGGGTTATTCTAAGTGCCTCTTATGGCAAGTACATGCATTTCAGGGTCCTGTGGTTTAATGGCAGTGTGGACTTACGTGAAATAACATAATTTAACTTTTCTCCACGCTCACAGTTGGTCATGTTACATTACATTACATTACATTACAGGCATTTGGCAGACGCTTCTTATCCAGGGCGACGTACAACAAAGTGCATGTATTACTTTCTCTAAACTTGCCATTTCCATCTTTAATCCTTCCGCTTCCATCTTTAAGCATGTTACTCATCTCCATTTTTAACTTCCTCATTTACACTCTGTTGCCTTTCTGCATACTCCTTTATTTCTTCAAACATTACCGTATCCATAGGTTTATTTTTCCTTCTTCCATCGCGTCACTTCTCTTACCATACTCAACGGCTCTGGAGAGCCACCTGTCGCCATTATTACACAGTTATTGTAATTATGTTTCTAAAATATAAAACAATACTGTTCCTGGACCCAAAAAACTAAAAACATCACATTTTGACAAACAACACATGTCCTGCCTCCCTGAAAAGGACTGCTGCCTGTCACAATAAACTTCCTATTGAAGGTCTCCTGCCCCAAGCATCCCACTGAGGACTTTCTGCCTTCCTTATAAAGGACTTTAGTCTGTTGCAATAAAGGACTTTAGGATTTTGCTAATCCTTTCGCCAATCCCGTCCACTGCACTGCTGATTGGTGACTGCACTGAGAATCCTGTTCGTGACGCCAATTGTTGGGCAGCGAAAATTCTCTCCTTTGAATAACCAGGCACAACGAGGTGTATCATATAAGAAATAGGATTTATTTCTGCAGAAAGAGTCCGGCACCTACGCACAACAAGGTGGATAAGGCCAAACTGAAGAAAGCAGGGGCGGTCCTTGCTTTTATAAGCAAAACGTGTCTTAACAATAACACATAATTCCATACATGAATGGTACATGGTTAATACATAAGCATATTGTGAGATTTAACAAAGTAAATGACTGGCTGTGTCTAGCCATATAGCATGAAGACTAAATAAGCACCATGGTGACCACTTAGTCTTAAACAAGCTTGAAATCAGAAATAATTGTTCAGTCTTTTATCTATCAGTTGCTTTCAGAGTCCTGGGCAGCATGGTGTCATAGCCAGTTCCTCCCTGTCAACAACGACTAAATTGTGGAGAAAATGGCAAAAAACAAACAAACAAAAAAAAAAAACAGAGAAAGAAAACACACACACACACTACAGTAGGACATGCACAGATATATATGTTCACACAAAATGTACCATTAATTACAATACTGTACATCATATGTGCTGTGCAATTACTGCATGTTTTAGGTACAGGGTCCTCTGGGTGGTTTGTTTTTCACAAATAAAGCTGCCGATCTTCCTTCTTTGAAATACCACTGATAAAAAGAGTCTTCTAAACAACCTCCCCCACCCCCCCCCTTTTACTGAGCTGTACTGAGGCTGCATGGCATTGGTGGGGTTAGTGGAAATGAGCCTCAGGGCAGGTGGAGGGCTGTTCTTGGGCTCAGCTCTTGGCCTTTCTCTTTCTCAATTTAATTCAATTCAATTCAAGTTGCTTTACTAGCATGAAATACAAATGTAATTATTGCCAAAGCATACATATATATAATATGCAAAATAATAATGATAAATGTAACAACATATAACAATAACAGCATCATCCTTGTCATGTCTTAGCAATTATTATATATATATATATCTCTCATCTTCTTCTTCTTAAGCCCTTTGCTCCTCTAGGGAGCATAGTTCATTGACAAATGTCCTCCACATATTTTATTTTTTTATTTATTTTCTGTCTGTATATTTTACTTAATTATTTTTATCCATTATTTAAGTTTCTAGTTATTATTGTTTCTATATAATTTCTACTTTTCTTTATCCTTGTTATGTTGACAGTATCAGGACTGTTCTGGGGAAAAGATGGGGGAAATTACGCTCTAAAACTGTATGCTGATGCCTTTCTTTTGAATAAAAATATGCTTAAAAAAACAATAACAGCATAAGTAAATCAATAAATATGTACATGTTTATATGGGGTGGGTGGTCACTCACTGTCCCTCAGGTTATGACAGGCTGAAATGAACTGTGCCGCAATTGGGGCTGTTGTTCCTTCCCCAAGAAGAATTGCACACTGTTCTTCTTTAGAGATGAAATTAAAATTATTTATAATTTGGGATAATTTTGGAAAAGTTTTTCTAATTTGTAAATATTTTGTGCAAGTAAGGAGGGAAGTGCATCTGTGTCCACCTTTTCCTGTCTTACAGTGACCACATATTCGCTCTTCTTTTGGTTTCTCTCTCTCTCTCCCAGCCTCCACCCGAGCCAGGAGACCGGCCTGCACTCATTAGCATCCAGCCCACTGTGCAGATAAACGCACGCACGCACGCACGCACGCACACACACACACACACGCACACACACGCGCACACACGCACACACACGCGCACACACGCACGCACGCACGCACGCACGCACACACGCACGCACGCACGCACGCACACGCGCACACACACGCGCACACGCACACACGCACACACGCGCACACACACACACGCACACACACACACACGCACACACGCACACACACTCACTCACATGATCAAGCTCATAAAGATTTATAAGTCAGCAGGGAATCGGGGGGAGCCTGACTATGATAGGTCATCTCTCAGGTGGGTGGGATCTCTTTCTTCTATTCTCCGTTCATGGTTCCTGTGGGGAGAAAGTTTCATTTAAATAATAATGCAGTAATAATTATTTGGACAGTGACCCAATTTTTTGTTGTTTTGGCTCGGTACTCAAGCTCACTGAATTTTAAATTAAATGATGTATATGAGATTAAAGTGCAGACTGTCAGCTTTAATTTAAAGTATTTTCATCCATATCTAGAGATCTATTTAATGTATGAATTTTTTTCAAATGTTTTGGGGGATTTTTGCATTCAGTCTTGTTTTCAGAAATTGAAAAACATATTAAATTTGAATTTAGGTCAGATGATTCACTTGGCCAGTCAAGAACATTCCACTTTTTGGCCCTGAAAAACTATTGGTCACTTTAGGAGTGTGTTTGGGGTGATTGTGCAAGATGAAGCACCATCCAATGAGTTTAGCCCCTTGAACCCTAGGGGGCTTTTGGCCGTTTTTCACTACCTTTACTACTATAATTTTTTTTTTTTTTTTTTTTTTTTTTACAGTTTTCTACATGGAAATTAAGAAGAAGCCACAAGTATTACATACCAGTTTTATCAGAAGTCTCTTGGCTACCCAAATCTACCACATTCTACTTCTAAGAGTTAGATAATCAGAAATAGCAGTTCAAGTATAAAAAATAATTTTCATTTAATGAAAAAATATGTTTTTTGAAATGTATTTCTAAAAGTACATGTCACTGCTTGATGAAAACCCTGCAATGTAAGCTCAGGGTGTCTGTAGTACCCACACCAAATATCATGTCAAATTTTGTATAAAAATTACTTAAGAACTGCCTAGTGTATTCCCCCGCCAGTGCGAAAAGCTGTCTGGAACGGAGTCACACAGAGAGAACTCTTACCTGCCGGACATTTAAGCCCGACTGTGGAGCCCTTTATTGTACGTAGTCCCCCCATTTATGGGGAGCAAAGTAATTGGACAGATTGGCCTTATCTGAAATGAAGTTTGTATGACTTTATTTTGGCATCCCCTATGACCTACAGGAGCCCATATGTCTTTTCAGGTGTGTGTAGGGGTGAGATGGCAGGTTAGAGGGAAAGAAGGCCAACAGTTTTTCAACCTGTCATCCTGTGAATTTTGTCTTTATTTTTGACGTTTAATAAACCTTCCTTATTTCATTTATCTCATCACACCTTGGAAATATTTTGCTTTTGCCCATGGATTTATGGACATGCGTGAGCTGAAGCACCTACCCCAACCTCAGTGGCTTGGTTCAAGAACTTCAGTCTACAATCAGAAAGACAGCAGTGTTACTTCTGAATGCTTATGATCCAGCACTATTTCAGTGCATATCAGGAACCAATCAATGCTTTCCCACAAATAATTAGTTTGTTTAGCAATTTATATTTCAGGGTATACATTGATAGTTATTCCAAATTTTCAGACAGCAAATAATTGCTCATAAATTGGCTGATAAATTGTGATTTTTTTTGGTCAGCAGTAGCAGTATCTCTATATTGGCTTGTTAAGGCCAAATTCACATAAAAAAAAAAAAACGTTCAACGTACAAAAATTCAAGTTACTCTTGTATATTTGCAACATACAATAAATACTGATTGTACATACATACATATACACACACACACACAATATATATATATAGCATACTTCATTATCCCCATGGGGACATTTCCTAGCAGCATGTAACATTCACATTTACAAACAGACATTTATACCAAGAAACATACATACAATCATTCACACTACAGAAAGGCCATGTGGATAAATACACAAATTCAGACATAATTTGACATATTGAGGCCTATTAAATCACTCTTGACTATCCCACACATATGTTTGCCCCATTAATGTACTGTATGCTTGTACACACAGGGCCAAGTTATTTGACACAATTTAGGAAACACTGGCTAGCATTGCTTTGGAATACAGCCTGTTTAATTTGTGTGAGGTAAGATAGCCAATATTGTTTCTTGTATAGTAACGTGGCATAATTTTTTGCTATTTGACACTTTGATGTGACACAAAATTTGAACGACCACATTGTCAGATGATAAGTTTCAACAAGCACGAAACCATCCAGACCCACGGCGCAGCTTGAATTCTGACTGTTATAGCCAGGGCAATATTTTCACTGGAGACTTGATTCCGCCTCATAACTTCAAAGTCCCAGGTCATTTGTGAATGGTTGAAATGGATTTTGAAAAAAGACACTTCATGCTACAATCATGATAACGGCAATGACTGTGCTGTGAATCATATTTTTGGTGTTCGTCTCTGCAGACCAGGAGCATCTGGGCCTGCTGTTCTGCAGGCAGTTACATGTTGGTAAATTGCTCATTTAGTGCGATCAGCTGCCGCGTTGATTGTTTGTTCTGTGTGCGGGCGTGTTTCAAACATTCCATGTCAAGCTATTCAAATATTTTAAAAGGTCCTCCCTTGGGTACAATGTTCAGGTTGCATACTGACAGTACAGAAAGTGCATGATCTCTTTATCATTCGAGAAACATGAAAATGTATTTTTGCAGTGTACGTTTTTTTTGTCCTGTTCAAGCAGGATTCATTTTGTACAATTGTACAAACTAAAAGAACACTTACCTAGGCATCCTCTTCAGAAATCTTGAAAGGAAAAGAAAGAAATCACAAATAATGTACTTTTTCTTTAACAGGCAAAAAGGCAATCAACAAAGCATGGGAAATTAGCTTGAACCAAAAAAGATGGAGATACACATTAAACACAGGCTAAAGTGAGGATCACAAAGGACTACAATGGAAGCAAACTGATCAATGATCAGTTGTTTGTTGAAATTTGATGCATCAATTTAACACTTCCATACAGGAAATGGTTTCAATCTCAATACTGGATTTCAAATATAACAACTGTGCCTTGAGTCACAAGATTCCTCTGCTATGGATCCATTTATGTTGAGATCAAACTGAACGAAAGTCTGAAGTGGTTTCCTTTCAACAAAGATAAAATGAAAAAACTCAACCTATAATCAAAAGACAGAAATTAGTGAAGCTAAAAGACTAATAAACCCCTTATAACACCTTTATTATCCTGTATCCCTAAAACACCTTTATTAACCCGTCTCCCTAAAACACCTTTATTAACCTCTCCCTAAAACACCTTCATTATCCTGTCTCCTAAAACACCTTCATTATGCTGTCTCCCTAAAACACCTTCATTATCCTGTCTCCCTAAAACACCTTCATTATCCTGTCTCCCTAAAACACCTTCATTATCCTGTCTCCTAAAACACCTTTATTAACCTGTCTCCTAAAACACCTTTATTATCCTGTCTCCCTAAAACACCTTCATTATCCTGTCTCCCTAAAACACCTTCATTATCCTGTCTCCTAAAAACACCTTATTAACCTGTCTCCCTAAAACACCTTTATTAACCTGTCTCCCTAAAACACCTTTATTAACCTGTCTCCCTAAACATCTTTAGCAACCCATTGGTTGGAGCTTAAGTTCGGAGGCACCCGTATCTGTACTAGTGTTATACACTCGGTCTGTCGCCTTCTTAGTCAGGTAGCTAACGTTAAACTCGTGTGAAAATGCAAAATGCAGAACTGCCTGGAAGTGTGGGTATGTTTTCATTGGATTTCAGAAATTTAAATGACTTTCCACAAAATTTTGTTAGATGCAAAAGCAATAGTTCAAATGTTTTATTTTTAGTTAGGCCAGCAAGCTAGTGTAATGATTTAGAGGTTTGCTTCAGTCCAAGGGAGGATTTGAACCCGGGTCTATCACTCATTCAAAAGACACAAAAGGCAAATGCACTACCCAGTGAGCAACGAGGGAAGTAGACATCAGAGCTGCAAGATTTTACTGTTTTAAATGTGTGCACTTATATGTATGTCCATTTTGTGTGTGCGTATCCAATGTTTTTATTAGCTGATGTACCTAAATGTCCAATGGGGAAATATATTCTTTCTGGACTTGGAGAATCTGAGATGATGTTATCAGGCAGGAAATAAAAAGAAGAAGGAAAAAAATGCAAAATCTAAAGTTTGGGGCTTTATTGTGCAGACATGTGAAGTTGTTTGTGAATTCTGTCTGTTGAAATGGTGTCAGAATGTACAGAACTGACTGAGAGTCTGTGGTGGTGGTTGTGGTTATTTATTTTTATGATTATTTGATTATGATGATTATTGGGGCTTTTTGGTTATTTTACGTGGTACTGTGGTAGGGAACCCTGAAAAGTGCCAAACTTTCAGCGCTGTTCAGGTATGGGGCTAGTGCAGCCCCACCAAGCTGTAACTGCCATCCCAACATAATCATATTTTGGGGTTTGTCTCTCAGACCAGGAGTATCTGGGCCTGCTGTTCTGCAGGTAGTTACATGTTGGTAAATTGCTCATTTAGTGCGATCAGCTACCGCCGTTGATTGTTTGTTCTGTGTGCGGGGCTTGTTTCAAACATTCCATGTCAAGTTATTCAAATATTTTAAAAGGTCCTCCCTTGGGTACAATGTTCAGGTTGCATAGTGACAGTACAAAAAGTGCATGATCTCTTTATCATTCGAGAAACATGAAATGTATTTTTGCAGTGTGTATGCTTTTTCTTTGTTCTGTCTAAGCAAGATTAGTTTTGCACAAATGTACAAACTAAAAGAACACTTACCTCGGATTCTCTTCTGACACCTTGAAAAAAGAAATCACAACTAATGTACTTTTTTGGCAAAAACAAGCAATGAACAAACATAGAAATCAGCTTGAACCAAAAAAAATGGAGATACATTAAACACAGGCTAAAGTAAGGATCACAAAGGATTACAATGGAAACAAAATGATCAATCAGTTGGGTTTGTTGAAATTTGTTTAATCAATTTAACACTTCCCTACAGGAAAATGGTTTCAATCTCAATACTGGATTTAAAATATAACAATTGTGCCTTGAATCATAAGATTCCTTCTACTATTGATACATTTATTTTGAGATCAAAATGAATGAAAGTCTGAAGTGGTTTCCTTTCAACAAAGATAAAATGAAAAAAACTCAACCTATAATCAAAAGGACAGAAATTAGTGAAGCTAAAAGACTAATAAACCCCTTATAACACCTTTATTATCCTGTCTCCCTAAAACACCTTCATTATCCTGTCTCCCTAAAACACCTTCATTATCCTGTCTCCCTAAAACACCTTTATTATCCTGTCTCCCTAAAACACCTTCATTATCCTGTCTCCCTAAAACACCTTTATTAACCTGTCTCCCTAAAACACCTTTATTATCCTGTCTCCCTAAAACACCTTCATTATCCTGTCTCCCTAAAACACCGTCATTATCCAGTCTCCCTAAAACACCTTTATTATCCTGTCTCCCTAAAACACCTTCATTATCCTGTCTCCCTAAAACACCTTTATTAACCTGTCTCCCTAAAACACCTTTATTAACCTGTCTCCCTAAAACACCTTTATTAACCTGTCTCCCTAAAACACCTTTATTAACCTGTCTCCCTAAAACACCTTCATTAACCTGTCTCCCTAAAACACCTTCATTATCCTGTCTCCCTAAAACACCTTTATTAACCTGTCTCCCTAAAACACTTTCGTGACGAGCTGCTGTTTCTGGTACTATGCAATCTGATGATGAAGGTGGGGGGAGTTGGGAAAGTAGTAAGGGGAAAAACAGGAAAAGGAAAACTAAAACTACTCGTAATTCATCTCAGGAGTCAGACGGAGGGGGAGAGCAGGTAAAGATAATGAGAATGACAGCAGCCAGTCAGAAGAGTTTAAAGTGATCTTTAAACTGAAGGTAGGGCAGTCTGCTCGCTAGTGCATTGAAGGAAGAGCTGGCTGAAATTGTAAATGCAAGGATTCTGGCAGATGGAAAGATGCTTGTTTACTGTAAGTCTGCTGCTCAGTTGACCAAAGCAGTTTCTCTGGATGCGAAAGGGAAGAGGCGAGTGGAAGGATTTGTCCCAGGGAGTAGGGCTGGTATGAAAGGAGTGATCTATGGGGTCTTGCTTGAAATATCTATCATATACTATGGGGGCGACATAGCTCAGGAGGTAAGACCGATTGTTTGGCAGTCAGAGGGTTGCCGGTTCAAACCCCGCCCTGGGCGTGTCGAAGTGTCCTTGAGCAAGACACCTAACCCCTAACTGCTCTGGCGAATGAGAGGCATCAATTGTAAAGCGCTTTGGATAAAAGCGCTATATAAATGCAGTCCATTTACCATTTACCATTTACCATCTATGGAGGAACTGGTCAGGGGCATTGATGGTGCGAAGGTTGCTGAGGCATTTTGAATAAGAGTTTTCCGGGATGGAACTAAACGTGAGTCAACTGTTGCAGTGTTAACTTTTCAGGAAGAGGCTCTTCCAGAGCGAGTGTTCCTAGGATGTTTGTCCTTTAAAGTTCATCCACATAGGAGGCCACCCTTGAGGTGTTTTAAGTGCCAAAGTATGGCCATATTGCAGCTGCTTGCCGTGGAACTAGAAGGAGCGGTAAATGTGGGGGTGAGCATGAGATTTTTCATTGTAAGGAAAAGGAGATTAAGTGTGGTAGTTGTGGTGGAGGGCATATTGCTGGAAGTTGTGAGTGTGAGCAACACAAGCAGGCAATGAGGGTGCAGCAGTATAGGGAGATAAATAAAGGGGTGTCTTATGCTGAGGCTGTTAAAAAGGCTGCAAAATGGGGTGAGGCAGATGAGGTGAGAAGGAGAGGGAGGGCCCCTCTCAGGTAACCTGTGTAACAGAGGAGCCAGTGGTGGCAAGTGGATTGAACTTCCTGGCTTTTATTGTTGAAGTGCTGTGTGAGGTAAAGCTGACCAAGAAAAATTCAGATGTGGTGAGAAGTGTGCTGCAGGCTGCTGAGAGGATCCTTGGGATTGGAGGGATTAAGCCATCTGTCCTTCATAATCATGTGTTTTCAAAAGACAGAAGGGCAAAAATTAACAGGGATCGAATGGTAGATGGTGATGATTTTTAATGTTTTTTATCCTCCAGTGGAATTCCAGGAGTTTGATAGCGAATGGGCAGGGGTTAAAGAAGTTTGTGTATGCTTTTAAAGAAAAACTGAAGTTAATTTGTATACGAGAGACATGGCTGAAACCTACTCTTAATTTTGTAATACCAGGATTTGTCCGTTTACAGAAAGATCGTAATTCTTCCGGGGGAGAATGTGCAGTGTTTGTAAGAGAAGGAATTCAGTATAGGAGAGTAAATAAAATCTAGGATGACTCTGTCATGTATAGATTTAAACTTTTGCACTGGCTGAGTTAGCTAGGTGTAGGGATTGGGATCTTTTGGAGCGTTACACCATGGCGTTACACCATCATTTTCCCATTTTAAGTCGGTTTGGTAGAGTTTTGCAGGTGGAGAAGGAAAGCACTGTGAGAGGATTTAAAGTGACAATCTCGAAGATTTCAGTTTCGTTCTCTATGGTGGTGCCAATGGCGAGAAGCGGTAATTGCAGGTGTGTTTTTGGACCTCACTTCCAGGAGATCCAACCGGATCCAACAAGTGTCGCCTGTGTGACGTCAGTCAGGTGGCACGCCAACTATAACACTTAATATTTAGCCTAATGAATAAAAAACGGTTGTTATAAAAGCAACGTCATACTCATTCGTTGTCTAACACTAGGATAACTCAAGATGTCTTTACACTGGCGAGCCGGGTTAAAATGCCGTAGCAAACTTGGGGTAGAATTAGTGATGATCAATTTCTGCAAACGTTCTTTATCCACCTTTTGCTCGGTATGAACATCTTTACACTGCAGAGAAGAATTTGCGGGATTCGCTGTGGCTTGTGCAATTATGTATCTCGTGCACAATAAGCAGTCTTTTTCGTGAATGATTGTTGTGTGGTATTTTTGAAACAACTGCCTTGCCCCTGGTGTTTCTGGTTTTGCTAGCTAAACTGTTCGACAATCAAGCTGAGCTGGGTGTTAAATTAGCAATCAGAACAAGAAGAATAAAACAAAAACAAAGGAGATTTCATCAAAAAGGGCATAAAGGCTGAAGGAACATATGAGGAAGCGTAATAAAATAATAACAATGCTAATCCATACTCCCGTATTCTTTTATTTAGTTTTCTCCTGCATGACATCTTCAGAAATCAGACCCGGCTCTGCTCCACATACCCCGGCTTTATTCCGATAATTATAATATATTTATGAACTCGATGGCAATATAAATAACGGTAACGTTAAGGCCAGTTCAGATCAATGATTTGCAAGTTGCACCCAGTCTCGTTGCGAATCATTGATCTGAACTGGCCCTGCAGTTAGCTACACTGCAACGTTGCAACAAGGTAGCATATTACATTCGAGAGACGGTTTGCGAGGTCGGTACCGGTCGGTAGCGTTAGCTAGCGTTTTTTTCTAATTGTTAGCTGACATTAGATTGTGTTAATTACATTAGCTAGCTAGCTAACGCAACGTTACCTGATATGAGAGATGGATACTGTACGCAACGTTGTCTAAACTAATGTTGTCTTTCTTGGCATGGTCCGGTAGCTAGCGTTAGCTGTGCAAATAGCGATGTCATTCAGTAAAGTTACATTGTCATTAAATGTAATACGAAATCTACATCAACAAATAATATGATCTTTCATGTTACACAAAAACTTTTTAGGGTTCCATAACTCCGCCAACACCCCCTTTCTCTGTTATTGTAACGCATGCAGACACCGGAAAAAACAGTACGCCGCTCACACGCAAGTGAGTTGAACAGCGAGTCTGTAGCGTTAGTTCCGTCTACCCTCTCTGGCGGACCAACCACAGATGAGTGATGAAAAACGTGTCACTAACTGTGTGCCGCTTGTGATTTTTTTGAAGTTTTTTAATCATGAATTATGATAATAATAATAGTATAAAGTAATATAAAAATAGGCTCAATCACCATTGTGTTACCTAATGCAGCGATAGATAGTGACTTAAGACATTTATTTTAATGAAAATCTTCGAGATTATTACTTTAACTTTCAAAAAGCAAACCTGGGTAAATTTAGAGAACAACTATCGGCAGATTTGGGAGATGGTATGAGTGAGGGTAGTGTAGAAGAATGGAGTAAGTCCTTCTGTTCTGTAGTGAGAAGAGCGGCTGAAAAATCAATTCAAGTCAAGGGGAACAGGAAAGAGAGGAAAATACTGCTGTGAAGGCTTGTGATGAGGCAGTGCAGGCTCGTAACAGAGCGTATAGGCAGCTTAGAAAGAGTCCAGTTGAGAGCCATGCTATTGAATATAAGAGGCTGTGAGCAGAGGCTAGGAGGGTTATAAAAGGGGCTAAGAAAGAGAGCTGGCACAGGTTTTGTGGCACTACAGGTACAGAAACCACTGTTAAGCAAGTTTGGGGTATGATTCATCGAATGGCTGGGCTTAACAGGGGTCTGCCTATTCCTGTTATGGTAGAAGGAAATAAAGAAGGTGTAAGCAAAGGGAGAAGGCAGATCTATTAGGCAGGTTTTTCCAGAGAGTACATAGTACTGGTAATGTGGGCAGAGAGGGATAGCTGAGGAGGGAAAAAATGCTTGAGCAGGAAGGACATAAACTTCAAACGAATACTGATAATTTTCACAGCAGCCATACCACCACGCACTCTGCTCCTGCCAACTGGCTGAAGCTAAACAGGTGTGGGCTTGGTTAGTACTTGGATGGGAGACCACCAGGGAATACTGAGTTGCTGCTGGAAGTGGTGTTGGTGGGCCAGCAGGGGGCAATTTTCCCTCCGGTCGAATAAACCCCAATGCCCCAGTGCAGTGACGGGGACACTGTGCTGTAGGACATGCCATCTTTTGGATGAGACGTTAAACCGAGGTCCTGACTCACTGTGGTCATTAAAGATCCCATGATACTATTTGCAAAGAGTAGGGGGTTCCCTGGTGTCCTGGCTAAAATACCAGATCTGGCTCACACAAAAACTTGCCCCCTAATCATCCCCTGATTTAATTGGCTAAAAAAATGTTCTCTCCCTTCAGTGGAGCTGCTCAGTGGGCAACAACAGAGGATTGTGGTTGTACTGCGCAGCTCCCAGGTGTGAATGTGTATGAGTGTGGGCATTCCTGCAAAAGAGCATCCATGCTCAGTGAACCTACCCTGGCCAAATAAAGGTTAAATAAAAAATAATAGGGATGGGATTAATTTATTCTTTTCTATGCAAGAGCTGAAGCGTGCAGTAAGGCAAGGGCATAATACCACCCCTGGAAGAGATGGTCTGGGATATGAGTTGTTTAAGCACATGGATGACTTTGCTTTGAGGGAGATGTTACGTTCGATTAATATAGTGTGGGATGAGGGGCTAATTTCGGCTGAGTGGAAGCATGCAGTGGTCGTTCCAATTTTGAAACCTGGGAAGGAAGTCGACAGTCCTGGATCATACAGGCCTATTGCCCTTACAGCAGTTATTTGTAAGATAATGGAAAGAATGGCTACTGATCGGCTTGTGCATAGACTAGAGCAGAGAGGGTATTTTTCTCCATTTCAAAGCGGGTTTAGACTAGGTCGAGCAACAATGGATGCAATCTTGATGTTACAGACATTAAGAGAGCTCTAGTGAATAAGGAGGCAGTGATTGGTGTCTTCCTAGATATAGAGAGGGCTATACGATATGTTGTGAAAAGAGGGGTTGGTAATTAAGTTGTATGATGCAGGGATTCGGGGCAGGATGTTGAATTGGATAAAAGATTTTTGAGATCCCGTACTATTCAAGTAAAGGTGGGGGGGAGTCTTTCTGACACTGTAAGTGTAGATAATGGGACCCCGCAGGGTAGTGTTATCAGTCCTGTCCTGTTTAATATAATGGTGAATGCTGTTTGATGAAGTGGGAGATGGCTTTGGAAGCTCTCTCTTTGCAGATGACGGAGCAATATGGAAGAGAGGCCGCAATGTTGAATATTTGATGAGGCAGATGCAGGGAGCCTTAGATAAGGAGCAGGCTTGGGCTGATAAGTGGGGTTTTAGGTTGTCAGTATCAAAGACAAAATATATGATCTTTGGCAGAAAGAAGGAAATAGATAGTGAAGGTTATTAGGTGTGTGGCTGGATTAAAAATTGACATATAGAGCACATGTGGAAAAAATGGTAAGTGTGAGAAGGTTGTAAATATTATGAGGTGCTTGACTGGCCGTTCCTGGGGGGGCAGATAGAAATGTAATGCTGATGATTTATAAGGCTACGATAAGAGCAATCTTTGACTATGGGTGCTTGGCATATGGTTCAGCGGCCAAGTCTACGCTGGCTAAGTTGGATGTTGTTCAGGCCAGGGCTCTGAGGTTGTGCACTGGGGCATTCCGGAACCCCGGCGCTGCTGGTGGAAACGGGGGAGGCTCCACTGAGGCTGCGATGTGAAAAATTAGCGCTAAATTATTGGATTAAGCTAAAAGGGTTTGTAACAGCTCTTCCATCAACTTCTCTGCTAACGGAGTGCTGGGAGTTTGAAAAGGGTGGCAGGAGGATTAATAGGGGCAGCTATATATATATATATATATGGGGTAATTATATAAATATTTATACTGATGGCTCAAGAGATCCTGAAAGCAGAAGAGTGGGAGTTGGCTTATACGTACCCCATGTACAAGTCTGTCAGAGTAGAAGGTTGCCTGATGGGATATCAATATTCTCCGCTGAGCTGGTTGCTTTATTGTGGGCATTGTGGTGGGTGGAAGAAGGGGTTTTGGGTAATGCCGTCTTGTGCACTGATTCATTATCTGCCTTGACGGCATTGGGGGGAGGTGAGGGGGGAAGGGCTAGAATAGACATAGTTGGGGAGATTTTAATTGTGGTTTTTAAACTGGAGAGGCAGGGATGTAGTGTGGGGTTTATATGGGTGCCAGCGCATGTTGGGGTTGAGGGCAATGAGGTGGCGGACAGGGTAGCTAAGGCAAGTTCAGGAAGGGATAGTGTAGATGTGCAGGTGCCATTTGGCAGGATGGAGTGCTGCAGCATCATCAGTGAGAGACTGAATTTTCAATGGCAGCAAGAGTGGGATGCAGACAGCAGAGGGAGAAAGCTATACAACGTCCAACCATCTGTTAAACCTGGTAATAGAGTGAATATGCCTCGGAAAGATGAAATCAAATTGACAAGGCTAAGGCTGGGGCATTGCGGTTTAGCAAGTGGGATGGTGCTAGTGGGGAAACACAGAGATGGCAATTGTGAGAACTGTGGAGTCCTGGAGTCTGTACAACATGTCTTGATGCATTGTCTGATCTATGCTGGGGAAAGGAGGGTTTTATTTATAGAGTTAAGCAAACTGGGAATTAAAAATTTTTCCCTTAGATCATTGCTGGGCGACGAGGTCGTTCAAAAAGAGAGAGCTAGGGAAGTAATACACCTCCTTAAAACTACAGGCCTCGGATTGCATAAGCAGCAATGACATTTCTATACCAGTGGGAGGCAGCAATGCACTAAACAGTGCCTAGTCTGCCGGGAAAAAAAAGAAGAAGAAGAAGAAAGAAGTCCTAACGCAACATGCATAGCAGCCTGTGGGCCACAAGGTATAGCCAAATTTAGTAAGGTACTAAATTTCTTCATTTTTCTTTTTGTTAGGTACAGTTTTAATTTTCTAGTATTTTTGTTCACTGTATATATTTTGCACTTATTTGGGAACTGGCACTGTAAAAAAAATTCACCGGGTTCTTTGACCTCACTGCTGCTTCGCCATGTTGTGCTTGCCTTCGGCTTTCGCCGTTACCCTTACAATAACCTTTACTAACCTGTATCTCTAAAACACCCTTACTAACCTGTCTCTAAAACACCCTTACTAACCGGTCTCCCTAAAACACCATCATCCTACCTGTAGCCCTAAACACCCTTACTAACCTGTCTCCCTAAAACACCATCATCCCACCTGTCGCCCTAAAACACCCTTACTAACCTGTCTCCCTAAAACACCCTTACTAACCTGTCTCCCTAAAACACCCTTACTAACCTGTCTCCCTAAAACACCCTTACTAACCTGTCTCCCTAAAACACCCTTACTAACCTGTCTCCCTAAAACACCCTTACTAACCTGTCTCCCTAAAACACCCTTACTAACCTGTCTCCCTAAAACACCATCATCCTACCTGTCTCCCTAAAACACCCTTACTAACCTGTCTCCCTAAAACACCCTTACTAACCTGTCTCCCTAAAACACCCTTACTAACCTGTCTCCCTAAAACACCCTTACTAACCTGTCTCCCTAAAACACCCTTACTAACCTGTCTCCCTAAAACACCCTTACTAACCTGTCTCCCTGAAACGCCCCTATTAACCTGTCTCCCTAAAACACCCTTACTAACCTGTCTCCCTAAAACACCATCATCCTACCTGTCGCCCTAAAACACCCTTACTAACCTGTCTCCCTAAAACACCCTTATTAACCTGTCTCCCTAAAACACCCTTACTAACCTGTCTCCCGATGGCACCATTACTAACCTGTCTTGCTAAAACACCCTTACAAACCTGTCTCCTTACAGCACCTTTACTAACTGGTCTCCTTATGACACCTTTACTAACCTGTCTCTCTAAAACACCTTTGCTAATTTGTCTCATGACACCTTTGTCAGCACACCAATGTACTGTGCATGTGACCAGACATTATTACAGATTAATATGTTCTAACCGGTCTGTGCTAAACTGCCTGTCAGTTGTGATATTAATGTGTAGGACTCCCTGGGCCCCTGTGCTGAAGTTTGGGGATTCACTACTCTGGACTACAGGGGTTAAATGGAGCTGCTTCACAGACAGGATAAACTCTAACCCTATTGGCCATCAGCACTCAGACGTGGCTCCTTCCTGTTTCTAGAGCAAATCTGTGTTTAATACTGACAGAGTTCAAAGCAGCGCGAGTGATACTTACAGTAACACAGAAAACCAAAGACAATGAGGAGGGCAACAACAGCGATAATGATGGCAGCAATTGTGCTGGAACCTGTGGAGCGAGAAAGAGAGACATTCAAAACCTGCTCAAAGCGCGGAACAGCAGCACATCTAAACTGCATCTGAGTCACAGAGAAAATCAGCATAAGAATTCAAACACTTCCTTACACAATTCACTGTGAGTAAAAGGGGGGACTCTAGAGCCAAGACTCCAGTGCACAGCTATGGTAGCAAAAAGACTCCAGTGTGTAGCTGTGTGTAGCACAGAGACTCCAGTGTGCAGTTGTGTGTAGCACAGAGACTCCAGTGTGTAACTGTGTGTAGCACAGAGACTCCAGTGTGTAGCAGTGTGTGGCACAGAGACTCCAGTGTGTAGCTGTGTGTAGCACAGAGACTCCAGTGTGTAGCTATGTGTAGCACAAAGACTCCAGTGTGTGGCACAGAGACTCCAGTGTGTAGCTGTGTGTAGCACAGAGACTCCAGTGTGTAGCTGTGTGTAGCACAGAGACTCCAGTGCGTAGCTGTGTGTAGCACAGAGACTCCAGTGTGTAGCTGAGGGCAGACAGGGATTATGGGAATTCTTACTGGTAGGAGCTGTGATTGGTCCAACAGGAGCAGGTCCAGGGTCGCATGGTAAAAAAAACACAAGAAATCCATAATTAGTACAGCTGTGCAGATAATATTTAAATGCTGACAGTCTCCATTGGGGGTCCCAAAACTATGGCCCTTTCTACCATCAATGTAATACAATAAAAATATATCAGATGAAATAATAATCAGGTTGACACTGGTAGACACATGTTGAGTGTGGATCTGAAAGAGAGCTGGACAGAGAGAGCTGGTGAGATGTAATATATAAACAGATGGAACAGTCTGTGTTCCCTGAACTGCCTACTGCATGTGTCCCCTCTTGGCTGTGCTTTCTGGCTAATACGTATGCTTATTTGTATTAATACTGGTGCTGATGTACCAATTCATCACCAGTAACTATTCCTCCAATCCAAAATGAAGTTTTAGCTGTACTGTGTCTTTCATGTCTTCTCATTACCCCTCATCAGCTGATAGCTCAATTACTTAGCTATATGCAGTTAATTAACTACAGGCACCAGCACTGGCCAGTCAGTCAGTGAAAATCTCATAAATCACATTCCAGTGAATTTCATCCTGTGTCCAGAGGAGGGGCAGAAATTTGCACATGTGCGTCTGATGGATATTTGGGAAGCCCTGGTGACAGTAATGTGCTGCATTTAATTACTATGCTTGTCTTTAATATTACTGCGCCCACAGACAAACCTACGGCCTATGGTACAGTACCTGCAGCACAGACACACCTGCACTCTACAAAATATTTCACTGCTTCTATTCAAAAACATTAGGCAGCAAATTGCATTGAGTTTTTTCAGTCATTTCTGCCACATAACATGGACAGCCAATCACTCTGCAGGAATAGGCCTGCTCAGAGACAAACAACATGGACAGCCAATCACTCCACCCCAGAGACTCCAGTGTGTAGCTGTGTGGAGCACAGAGACTCCAGTGTGTAGCTGTGTGTAGCACAGAGACTCCAGTGTGTAGCTGTGTGTAGCACAGAGACTCCAGTGTGTAGCTGTGGGCAGACAGGGATTATGGGAATTCTTACCGGCAGGAGCTGTGATTGGTCCACCAGGAGCAGATCCAAGGACACATGGTAAAATAAACACAAGAAATCCATAATTAGCTGTGCAGAAAATATTTAAATGCTGACAGTCTCCATTGGGGGTCCCAAAACTATGGCCCTTTCTACCATTAATGTAATACAACAAAAATATATCAGATGAAATAATCAGGTTGACACTGGCAGACACATGTTGAGTGTGGATCTGAAAGAGAGCTGGAGAGAGAGAGCTGGTGAGATGTGATATAGAAACAGATGGAACAGTCTGTGTTCCCTGAACTGCCTACTGCATGTGTCCCCTCTTGGCTGTGCTTTCTGGCTAATAACTCATGCTTATTTGTATTAATACTGGTGCTGATGTACCAATTCATCACCAGTAACTGTTCCTCCAATCCAAAATTAAGTTTTAGCTGTACTGTCTCTTTCATGTCTTCTCATTAACCCTCATTAGCCGATAGCTCAATTACTTAGCTATATGCAGTTAATTAAGTACAGGCACCAGCACTGGCCAGTCAGTCAGTGAAAATCTCATAAATCACACTGAGGTTCCAGTGAATTTCATCCAGAGGAGGAGTACAAATTTGCACATGTGCGTCTGATGGATATTTGGGAAGCCCTGGTGACAGTAATGTGCTGCATTTCATTACCATGCTGTTTATTTAATACTACTGCACCCACAGACACACCTACGGCCAATGGTACGGTACCTGCAGCACAGACACACCTGCACTGTACAAAATATTTCACTGCTTCTATTCAAAAACATTAGGCAGAAAATTGCATTGAGTATCTTCAGTCATTTCTGCCACATAACATGGACAGCCAATCACTCCACCCCAGAGACTCCAGTGTGTAGCAGTGTGTAGCAAAGAGACTCCAGTGTGCAGCTGTGTGTAGCACAGAGACTCCAGTGTGTAGCTGTGTGTAGCACAGAGACTCCAGTGTGTAGCAGTGTGTAGCACAGAGACTCCAGTGTGTAGCTGTGTGTAGCACAGAGACTCCAGTGTGTAGCTGTGTGTAGCACAGAGACTCCAGTGTGTAGCTGTGTGTAGCACAGAGACTCCAGTGTGTAGCTGTGTGTAGCACAGAGACTCCAGTGTGTAGCTGTGTGTAGCACAGAGACTCCAGTGTGTAGCAGTGTGTAGCACAGAGACTCCAGTGTGTAGCTGTGTGTAGCACAGAGACTCCAGTGTGTAGCTGTGTGTAGCACAGAGACTCCAGTGTGTAGCTGTGTGTAGCACAGAGACTCCAGTGTGTAGCAGTGTGTAGCACAGAGACTCCAGTGTGTAGCAGTGTGTAGCACAGAGACTCCAGTGTGTAGCAGTGTGTAGCACAGAGACTCCAGTGTGTAGCTGTGTGTAGCACAGAGACTCCAGTGTGTAGCTGTGTGGAGCACAGAGACTCCAGTGTGTAGCTGTGTGTGGCACAGAGACTCCAGTATGTAGCTGTGTGTGGCACAGAGACTCCAGTGTATAGCTGTGTGTGGCACAGAGACTCCAGTGTGTAGCTGTGTGTGGCACAGAGACTCCAGTGTGTAGCTGTGTGTAGCCAGTCTCAGAGCAAAAGCCACTGTAAACTGAGAATAGAAAGGTCACATGACTATTAAAACAGCCTCTTCCTCAGTAATGGTGTGTTGGGTCCACATCAAATGGTGAGTTCAGCGCAAGTTTCTGAGGGAGAGGAGTAATGAAAGAAAAACACCCGTACCGACGGATCTGTCCTGATACTGAATATAACTGAAACATTATTTAACCACAGAGGTGAAGAATCTCTCACAGGAGAGACCTGGTCCTTTATTTCAGTACAGAGCATGGAGGCCGCCTCATCATGGAGGTTTCTAGGGTACAGAAGTGCAATGCTGCCATGTAGTTATTGTTTTATCTTGTTATTAGGAGAAAACATCAGTAATTATGAGAACTTATTCTTCTGAAATAAACTCATTTCATTATTCAGGAGCACAAATAAAAAATAATAAAATCGCTCCTTCCCAAAATACACAAAAATAAACAAGACACTTTCCCCTGTTTTAGAGACTCTATCTCATCATTAAGAACTAGAGTACACAGGTAAGGAAAGATGTGAGCAGGTGTGAATGAGGTGCAGTAAGCTCACCTGTGCAGTGGTCCCCCACAGTGATTGAGGCCATCTCATTACTGACTGAGTTCTTGGCCTCACAGGTGTATGTACCACTCTCCACAGAATGAGGCAGATGCAGATGTGGAGCACTTGCCACACGTGAGGAGGCAAAGGACTTCTTCTCACCCTCTCTGTACCAAGACAGGGTCGCTTCTGTCCCTCTATTTGCAGTGCACACTATAGTGCAGGGGTACTCATTCTGAGTGATGCTGACATGCGGCTTTGATACATTAACTGTGCAGGGAAAACAGAGTGAGACAGTGAATACAGTACTCAAAACCCTTATCCATGCAGAACAATTATGTGACAAATATGAATCTGAATGATAAGCTCTTTCCAGCAAGCAAAAGGCCAGAGCATACAAACTGAACAATTTGATATTGTGATAAAATTAATCAAATCTAAAAGTGAACTGAACAGGTGAAATAGATACTCAGATGAAGATCATTTAACTTTTGCCCAGTGTGACCGGCAGCCTACATTACTGTGATTATGACATCATTCCTCCAGCTGAGGAGAGTAAATGACATCACCATTAAGCTGCCTCATTATGACATCATTCCTCCACAAGAAGAGCAGTGTGTCTGTAGCAGCTAGTCTCAGCACAGCAGAACTTTGAAAATAAACTATAACAGAAAATGCAAAATGGCAATAAAAAGTGACCTGTACTGCCCAGATAACCCATGTGATTCATCTGGACCAATCAGAGGCAAGTGGAGAATACCCTTCATGAAAATGTTACTTGAATGTAGAGAGAAAGAACATTTCTCTCTGATGAATTCTGTATATAAAGGGGATCTACCACGGGTCCCTCGAGTAAGTAGCTGAAATGAAACATTTTAAAAACAGGCTAAATCACGTGTTATTATTCATCTTAAAATCATAAACACGTATTAATTATATCCCTAGAGGATAATAACATTGATGCGTTGCTCTGTAACTTACCGTTGTCCTCTAGGCACAGCGGTTAAAAGTATTTCCAGGCACATATGCAAAGGGAGAGATGATAATATATTAGAACAGTTATGAACACAAATTAAAGACAGCATATAATCACATTACAGTAGAGAAATCATGTCTGTTTCATTTTACAAAGTGAAACTAGTGAAACAAATATACATACATTTAGCCTTATAATTATACAGAGTATCCTTTTCAGATAGCTGTAATATACATTTACTTCAGAATGTTGTTCCTAAAGTGTGAAACTCTCCTTCCCGATAACAGAGTTAAAGATCTGCCTCTGATCAGTGGCCTTGGTGACAGTAATATATTGCAGCTGCTGTTGCTGCTGTACTCAGTACATCAAAGTCACATGACCTTAGACCCCTGTTACCTGTTACAGGTGTGTATCATAGTTATGTTCAGGTATAATGGGCTATAATGGTGCAGCAGAGAACAAAAATTATTGCTGAGATCATATAAGATCTAGAACTACTCTTACTAGTACCGCTGTTGCTACTACTACTACTACAAATAATAATAATAATAATAATGTTATTGTTATAAATGACCACATGTAAATGTAAATGTGGCATTTTTGGACTCTGCAGCATAAGTAGCCCCATTTTCACAGGATGATACACAATTTGCTATTCAATAGAGGTAAAATTCCCCTTTAATTCAAGATAATCTAGGACACACACACACACATAAACGCACACACACACACACACTACTGCATTAGTAATACTATAGACACGGACACAGTGGTACTTACTGTACACATTCAGCTGGAAGACGGTTATGGTCTTGTCTGTATTATGTACTTTATACTCTCCAGAGTCATTCAGCCTCAGCCCAGAGAGGGAGAAGAATCCAGTGCCGCTGTCCCAGTCCAGTCTGTCACTGTAATTCACATTACCGGGCGTCCCAAGGCTACTGTCTCCAATGGGGACAATGTCTCTGTACATCAAATATCCGCCCTTTTTCACTGCAGCTGGGAACTCTATGCTCTCTCCCACAATGCCATCCAGCGGCACAGACTGGCCAAACACACTCACTGCTGGAGACACAGAGATACGGCATTGCATTTTATACTGCACACACACACACACACACACACACACATATGCGTGCACAGACATGCACTCACACAGACACACATGCACACACAGACACTCACGCACACACACGCACACACACACGCCTGCACATGCTCAGACACACATGCACGTACACACACATTCACTGACATACACACACAAACACACACACACTCAGACACACATGCACACGCACACACACACACACACACACACGTGCGAGCACACACATTCACTCACATACACACTCAGACACACATGCACACACCTACACACGCACACAGACACGCACACACACACACATGCGTGCACATACTCAGACACACACTCAGACACACATGCACGCACACACACATTCACTGACATACACACACAAACACACACACACTCAGACACACATGCACACACACACACACACACACACGTGCGAACACACACATTCACTGACATACACACAAACACACACACACTCAGACACACATGCGTGCGTGCACATGCTCAGACACACACTCAGACACACATGCACACACATGCATACACACGTGCGAGCACACATTCACTCACATACACATACACATACACATACACGCACACATACACACACACACTCAGACACACATGCACACACACACACACACACACAGATGCACACACACATACACGCATGCACACACATACACACACACACACCTGCGAGCACACACATTTACTCACATACACATACACAAACACACACGCACACATACACACACACACTCAGACACATGCACACACAGACACACATGCACACAAAAACACTCACACATAATGTGTGCACATGCTCAGACACACAGATGCACATATACACACACACACACACAGACACAAATGTGTGCACATTCTCAGACACACACACAGATGCACACACACACACGCACACACAGCGGTGCAGTGAAACAGAGTGGTAATGGGTGCAGTGTGTTTCTGAAGCACACGCCTGCCAGTGTCAACTCTTCTGAAATGGACACTGCAATAACAGAACAGACCTACAAACAGTTATATATTTCAAATTGTGAAAAAGGGCATACAATTATTCTCTGTAACATGTTTTTTTTTTTTTTATTTCCTATTAATATGTTACCATAAAAGCACAACCATAATGCTAGCTTATGGACTTTCATCAATCCTGAGAATATTTTCTGTGGCACATACAGAAGACGCGGTTTATGTCTGTTTGCCAACATTAATCATTCTTGATGCTGCGTGCTGGTTCACATTTCTGTCACCCTGGCCTTGTTCCCCACCCCATCCCAGCAAAATAGACAGTTACGGCAACTGGGATCCTTGTTCAAAATGACCCTCTCCCTCATAGAACAAATGGTTTCCCACTCAATCTGACTAGTAACTGGCGACCTACAGAAAGCTCTGGTTTCGGTTGCAGAGGAAGTCACACATTCGTTTGAGCAGAAGAGGCACCACCTCGCCTGTCAGCCAGACAGCCATCTGCGATCTTGACTCATTTCTAGGAAACGCCGCACAAACGCACGCACTTGCTATACAGCATCCGGTATAGGGCGTGTCGCTCCAAATCACCGGGCCGAATGCACAGAGCAGCGCGGACTTTCTCCGAGCACGACTGACCGACATGAAGACAGATTGATTGATCTGATCTGTGTATTGATCTGAATATATTTAACCTCCAGAGACTACTGCCTAGTGAAAATTGCGCAACTAGATTACCGTGTCATCAAAACTCCAGAAAAAAACATGCCGCGGCGGTCAGGCGAGGTCGCTCATGCGATTTCGCCGCATCTTTAACTTGGCATAAAGCTATCAAAGACCTCCATACATTTCACAGAATTAATTACATTAGGCTGTTCAGAACTAGGCTACTTTCGGTTTCCTAGTAAGGCTACTGCAACTTACAGGCCGATGAGAGCCTTAAACCAGTCGTACGTTAGAGCCGGACTCATTCCGACGGAGGAAGAAACTGGAACATGCAGAGGAAGATACGAACCTGTAATGTACAGCAGGAAAATACAGAGGATAATCTTCATCTTTGGTTTTAAATATTTTAAACGCACAGGCCTATTGCTCATTTGTGCTGTTCGCCCTTCTCTTTCCTCATTGTTTTTCCTCTTCCTCTTCTTCTTTTTCTTCTTCTGAGGTTTAATGGCGTTTGGTAAACCAGCTTTTGGTGCATTACCGCCACCAACTGGACTGGAGTGTGGAGCAGTAGATTTGGCAGTAAAGAAGGGGAGGTGCCAAGCGTCCAGAGGTGGCAGAACGGAGAGGTCTGGCTGGTGTGTAGGGTCTGATGATCCTCTGAATGTACCCTGGTGCTGACCCCTTAGCTGCCTGGTATGCAAGCACCAAGGTCTTAAATTTGATGCGAGCCATAACAGGCAGCCAGTGGAGGTCAGTGAGCAGGGGGGTGACATGGGAATGTCTGGGGAGGTTGTAGACCCGACGTGCTGCAGCATTCTGGATGAGCTGCAGGGGTCTGATGGCGGATGCTGGCAGACCAGCCAGTAGTGAGTTGCAGTAGTCCAGGCGGGACAGGACCATCGCTTGAACCAGGAGCTGGGTTGCTTAGGTGGTGAGGAAGGGGCGGATTCTCCGGATGTTGTACAGGAAGAACCTGCACGTTCGACTCACCGCCGTGATGTTCTGGGAGAGGGAAATAATAATCAGGTTGACACTGGTAGACACATGTTGAGTGTGGATCTGAAAGAGAGCTGGAAAGAGAGAGCTGGTGAGATGTAATACAGAAACAGATGGAACAGTCTGTGTTCCCTGAACTGCCTACTGCATGTGTCCCCTCTTGGCTGTGCTTTCTGGCTAATACGTATGCTTATTTGTATTAATACTGGTGCTGATGTACCAATTCATCACCAGTAACTGTTCCTCCAATCCAAAATGACGTTTTAGCTGTACTGTCTCTTTCATGTCTTCTCATTACCCCTCAGTAGCTGATAGCTCAATTAATTAGCTATATGCAGTTAACTAACTACAGGCACCAGCACTGGCCAGTCAGTCAGTGAAAATCTCATAAATCACATTCCAGTGAATTTCATCCTGTGTCCAGAGGAGGGGCAAAAGTTTGCACGTGTGCCTCTGATGGATATTTGGGAAGCCCTGGTGACAGTAATGTGCTGCATTTCATTACTATGCTTGTCTTTAATACTACTGCACCCACAGACACACCTACGGCCAATGGTACGGTACCTGCAGCACAGACATTCAAAAAACATTTGAATAAGAAATAACAATGTGTAACTTATACAAATTCTTAGAAACCAGAGAATGATTCGCAATTCCCAAATAAATAATCTCAAATATTGGTTAAATTAAAATTTTCCTGGTTTGCTTAACAAAAAAGTAGCACCACCAAAAAACTATTCATAACCTGTCTCCGCTTCAGCCGAGCCCTATCCACATTTTTAAAGCGCACAGGTGGTTAATGCAGCGGGTTCCCTGGGTACAACGGACACATTGTAAGATTAGGTCTGCAGATGTAGCGCACAGCAGCCTCTGACCGTTGCGGCTGCTAACTAACGTGTCGACCGCAGTTTCATACAGTTTTGCAACAGAGAACTGGTGGTTAACGGCAGATCCCAAATTTATCCAACGGACAGCGGAAAGGAGAACCTACATTGATTTCAGTGTTTCGTATGCGCAGAATTTTCGTTAGCAACAAAATCACCTCACCCGGTAATCTGCGTCACATATCTACTTTCGTTTTGCTTGCTGCGGCAGCGTTAGTGGTTTGCAAGCTAGCTAGAGAGCACCTTTATTAAAACAGTAATAGGCCGTCTGACGCGCTCGTTCAGCACAGTGCGGAGGCAGCTGTCTTATTACCTGTGGTAAAAAGCAGGCATGTTGAGAAGATGCTCCTCATGTTTTCTCCCCGCTGCGGTCTGATGCTGCTGAGTGGTTCAGGTCATCCCCCTCTACCCTCGCGCAGCAACCGTTGTGATGCCACGCCTTTTACCCGTCGCTACACGAGCCGCACTTCAGGGTCTCACGCTTCCGGACGAGAATGACTCACATCGCATCCTTTACGGATTTTATCTGCGAGGGTTTTTATGACCCTTTCGTATCACTTACAAAAAAATCACATGTGAATAGTGTGCATGTGAACTATTTAAAAAATCCCACAATTCCATTTATAAGATGAGAGTGGAATAAGTAACCTATGCTATTTTTTTTTTTCACACGTGAACATAAATGTTAAATTCCATTTTCACATTTGAAAATACATACTGAGATATGGAAGACCAAACAAGTCAAAAAGTCACACGTTGACAACATGCAAATAATAATAATGAATTATTAATAACGTTAAAAATCAACGTGTTACAATGTTTTACGATTGCTTTGACTCATTTTGCACAACAGAGTTTCAATGTGCAAAACTCTTAACACAGAATGCTATACTGCTCATTTTGGGTTCAAAATGTAATTTAGCATGCAAAATAAAAATACCAGTGCCAAATCAGGGAATATTATATGCAAAAGTTTATCACAGCACCAGAAGATTAGATATTTCAAACAATGAAGTTAAATCATTGCTGCATTTTCAATATACAAGTCATCATTAAATAATGCTGCCAAATACAAAATCCTTCTGATGAAAAAAAAGTTTGAAAGTTTTCTTTGGTCATAACGCAAAATGCTATACTCCTAATCTTGGGCTCAAAATCATATACATGCACAATAGAAACTACTGAACCAAATTAGATTGTATTTCATGCTAAAGTTTATCATAGTGTCAGAACAGTGGATATGTTCATTGTGGAAGTTTAATTATTGGTGGATTTTCAAATACAACGGCCATTATCAAATAATGCAGTCAAACACAAAATACTTGTTAGCAAAAAAGACTATGCAATGGTCATGTCCTCATAAGTACTTGAAATTATGTACAGAAAGCATCCCTGTCATGGTTCTGGGTGGTAGTGGCTATCCTTGGCCACTGGAGGACATCCTTGTCACTTCTTTCCCCTAATTGAGCTAATTGGGTTCACCTGCTGTAGTTCCCCTGTTTGGGCTAATTGGGATCACCTGTGGTAGTTCCTATTTAAGCTCTTTCTGGCCTGCAGTCAGTGCTTTTGTGTCAACTTTGGTTACATGTAAGCCAGTATTCTGTGAGTGTGTTTGTAACATTTCAGTGCTGTAACAGTCTCTTATTTTGAAGAGATCTCTGTTGTACTGAAGGCTGAGATTTAAGGGATTATTTGCTATTATTGCACAATAATCTCTTACTCGGCATTGCATTTTGGGTGTTTTTTATCAATCCTCATTTCGAGGGCTGTTTTCTTTAGTTTTCACCTTTACGCTCTCAGTTCTTTTTACGAGACAGCTTTATTATACTCCTTTTTTCTGTTCGGTTTTGCCCTTTTCGCTGGGTAGTTTTTGTTAGTATTCAACTGCAGGACTTACCGCCCAAAGGAGTATATTATTCTGTTCTGTCTAGTTTGAATACTCCTTGTCCTTTAGTTCTTAACACCCTTTCACGGGTAGACTACTTAGTCCGATATACGTGGGATATTCTCCCTTAGGAGTATTTAATTTTCTGTTTGTTTACTTGTCGCCTTCCTCTAGTCTTTTGAGACCTTGTGGTTACTCCACCCCTTGTGGATAGCTTTCAGATTCCCGTTCAGTCACACCTGGTTCTCCGAACCCCCCCACCCCACCCCACCCCACCCCACCCCACCCCACCCCACCCCTTCACAATCCCCTGTGATAGACTGCAGTATAGCACTTGTGTTTTTATGAAAGACAAACAACATATTAGATTAGATTATATGAAGTTTAATCATTAAAGGAAAAGCATACAGTAATGCAGTACTGTAAACTCAACTGTATTGTACAGTAAAAACAACAGTAAAAGCAAAAACAGTTACAGTAACAACAAACTCTACTGTAAAGTAAAAAAAACTGCTTTTCATTGCTTAAGCAGCATTTTGCCTCTCCGCTGCATTTGGCCACAGAATTTTGTCGACATCGCATCTGATGTCTTCATTGGCAAGACAGCGCTGGTAAAATCTTTTAGAGTGCCTTATCCAGCCCTGACACTGCTGGGCTGTAATGTCATTGCATGCCTCATCCATGGCCTGAAGGAGCGTTGCCTGCTCATATGGACACCTATCGTATACCTTCCACCTCCAGGCCGAGAAAAACTCCTCGATGGGGTCAGAAAGGGGGAGTAAGGTGGAAGGAATTTTGATCGGAACTCTGGATGGGCTGTAAACCAGTCTCGCACAGCCATTGCACGATGGAAGTTTACATTGTCCCAGACAAAGATGAACACCATCTGAGCATTTGGCTGTACGAGACGGTTGTACAGCCCATCCAGAAAACGTATGAGGCGCTCGGAGTTGTATGCCCCCAGCAGAGGGTCACGACCCTCTCCTTCGTTACCAACCTCAACCTCACCAACCTGCTCCATGTTGTCAGAAACTGCCATTCAGGTTTCTAAGCAGCGTTTTATGTAGTGGTGAAGAGATTATCAATTGTGTTGCAATGCTACTCACCTGGGCAAGGTTGTTGGAAGTACTGAGACATGACTAGAAACACCTGTTGATTTAGTGATCTGCATTTGTAGTAATAAGCATTTGAACATTGTTGGAATATTAGATGGCTGTATTCTGAGGATGGAGCATATGATTTAGAGTTTGGCACTTTGTATTAACAGTTTTGCACTTTGTATGTCAGCATAGGATGTAGTGTCTTAAGGTAAGAATTCTGCAAGTCAGTTTAGCACTTTGCGTTAACAGTTTTACACTTTGTATGTCAGCATATGATATAGTGTCTTAAGGTAAGAATTCTGCAAGTCAGTTTAGCACTTTGCGTTAACAGTTTTACACTTTCTATGTCAGCATATGATATAGTGTCTTAGAGTATGAATTTTGAAAGTCCATTTGGCACTTTGCATTTTGAGTTTTGTACATTGAAATTCTGCTGTGCAAAATAAGTCAAAGCAATCATAAAAAACTGTAATAACATGTTAAAGGCAGACTATACAGGATTTTTTATTTGAAAATACAATAAAAATAACCATGCGAAGGCATAGCTATGATGCACTGGCAATCTATGTTTTCACTTAGTTTCACCAAACTCCTGGACCTTTTACCTGTATATGTTATCTGATGAAAAACATGTTTTCATCATACAAAAATGCCAAGTTACTAAAACATACAAAGCACTGGCTATAAGTCATTACTTCAAATATAGGCCTGGCATTAAAAGTTTTGATAAAAATTAGTAAATTGTGGCAAGTTTCATGAAACAATATTGATTATCTTAGCTCACACAAATTAATCAAGAAGTATTCCAAGGCAATGCAACTCAATGTGTCCTAAATGGTTTCAATTAACTTGACCCTGTGTGCACAAGCATACAGTGCATTAATGAGGCAAACATATGCGTGGATAGGTTTGTAATATTCTGTATTTATTCAATGGGCCTAAATATTTTTCATTTTGATCTGAATTTATGTATGCACCCCCCCCCCCCCCCCCGTATTGTGAATGATTGTATGTATGTTTCTTTGTCTAAATGTCTGTTCATAAATGTGAATGTTACATGCTGCTAGGGGAATGGCCCCATAGGGATAATGAAGTATTGCATATGTGTGTATGTATTTATGTACAGTATGTATTTTACAATCTGTATTTATTTGAAGTTGCAAATATACAACGACTTGTACATTTTGTAAAATGAACTTGACAATAATGTATAAACATATCCTTTCTGGAGAAATATAATTTCTTTTGGTATTGACCAGAAGTTTCATACATTTATTTAAATGTCTTGCATTAGGCAATTTTTGTTATTGGACACTTTGATGTGACACAAAGTTTGAATGATGACATTGTCTTCAGATGGTAAGATAAAAAAAACATCAAGTTACTATCTAAAGTCTGGGTGCATTTTATTTGTATTTCAGAAGTATAAATGAGTTTCCTGCAAAGATTATACAGATGCAAAAGCAATAGTTTAAATGTTTTATTTGTAGTTGTCCAGTGAGGCAGCGTAATGAGAGGTTTTCATGAGTCCGAGGGGGGATGCGAACTATACCTGTCACTCATTCAAAAGTGTTGCAGTGTGTAGCTAATGACACAGTTCATTGGTATTCTTTGAGCACAAAACTTTATTGTTTTAGCACCAATCATAGAACACTTTCAATAGTTGCATGAGGATGAAAGGAACAGTCACACAATGACCTCATGTCAATTATCTGATAAAAAACATCATTTTTTCACCTTAGAAATATTGCTCACCTTTGTCCTTCACTGTCCTCCTCCACTGCTGAATTAATTCAGATTATTTATTACCACCCGTCTTGACTTCTGTTCCTTACTCTACGGCCTCCCTAATACTCTACTGACTGAACTGCAACAGGTCCAAAACTCAGCAGCGAGAATGCTACGGTAACTCACACTGGATCCTGGCAACACATCACACCCACTCTAAAAAACCTACACTGGCTTCCCAAGGCATGTATAAATTGCAAAATTATTTTTCTCACCTACAAAGCTCTCAATGACCTGGCCCCTCCGTGCATCACTCATTTGCTGTGTACACTCCCCCTCGCATCCTCCGCTCCCCTAATACTGGCACTCTACTCACTATCCCTAAGACCCACCCACATATGTTTGGAGACAGGGTTTCTCTGTGGTTGCCCTCTCTCTGTGGAATCCTCTTCCAATGAAAATCAGGGAAACAGAGAGTGTAAATAATTTTAAATCCCTACTGAAGACCCACCTCTTCAGCATAAGTTAACCGTTAGCTTCTCTATTGCCTTGCTATGTATATTTGTGTCATGGTTCTGTGTTTTCCTGTCTGTGTTTCCCTTGTTGGGCCGCCAGATGGCGGCACTTCTGTTTTGTGTCCTGTCTGTTAATTGTATTATTGTTGTCTCGGTATTCTATCATTGTTCCCACCTGTGTCTTGTTATCCCCTCCTTTTCTGGTTTGATTGTTTTTTGAGTTCACCTGTGTCTTGTTACCCCCTGTCTATTTAAGTTCTTTGTCCCCTTGACTCAGGTGCTGGTTCCTTGTGTTTGTTTCCTACTTGTGTTCATTTTTATTCTGCCTGCTTTGGTCCTGCTTGTGCATTGTGTGTTTCTGACTTTGTTTCTGCCTGCATTCCTGCTTGTGTGTATTCTGTCCTGCCTGTGTTCCGCCCTGCCTGTGTTCTGTTTTTTTTTTTTTTTAGGTTCTTAAGAATCTTTTTGTGTTTATGGTTTTGCCCCTCGTGGCCTTTTGTTTGTTCCCTGTTTATTTGGTAAAGTCTTTGTTTGAATTTCCCTTTTGGATCTCCTGTGTTTTTTATCTGCCCCGGGTAAACCCCCCCGAATCCCTGACAATTTTTGTTTGTATGTTTATCTTTCTGCCTTCTGTGTATACATTTTGCCTTCTGTATTTACGTACTTGCTTTTTTTTTAACCTTTTCTCTGTCAACCAACCTTGGCCTCTGGAAAAGGGGTCTATAAAATAAAATGTATTATTATTTTATTATTATTCAATGTAATAAAATAATGCATTCGGGGTTTTTTCACATACTGGAATAAGTACAAAGCTCATGGTTACGGTAGAAAACACATTTAGTCACACAGAAAAACAAGGGATAGAAACATGTCATTTAAAGATGATCAGTTATTCAAAATGCGTCTTATGGCAGGTACATACATTTCAGGGCCCATGTGGTCAAATGGCAGTGTGGACTTATGTGAAATAACCTTTACCCCCCACCCCCCCCCCATTTCTCTTGCTCTGTTTCTGTCTCATTTCTCTTTTTTCACCTTTTTCATTTCAACAGGGGCCTTCTGTCTGACTCCCTTTCTTGCTACTAACCGCTCTGGCCAGCAGTAAACAGCCTCCTTTATGAGCTCTGAACCTCCACCCAGGCCAGGAGAGCAGCCTCCACCCAGGCCAGGAGAGCAGCCTCCACCCAAGCTCCACCAAATCTCCAAATACTCCAAATCTCTTTCTTTCTTTATCTCTTTGCTCTCACCTCACCATCTCCTTGCTCCTCTCCCTCTTCTAAGGTTTTCGGCAAAGGGCAGTGCTGCACTTTAAATTAGCTTTAAATAATTCCTTGAGCTAACAGAAGATTGAATGGTTTGAAAACCCGCATTTTTAATGTTTAATGTGGCACAAACATATTTTCACTTTTTTCAATATAGTCCAATAAGACATTTTACAATTTCACATGCTCCCAAAACTTTTTGTCAAATCAGGGGGATGGGAGGAGTGTTGGTCATCTTTTAGGAATCAGGGGATGGGACGCTGTGATTGGGGCCTTTCAGTGAGTCAGGGAGATGGGATGACGGATTGGTCATCTTTCAGTGTGGGGAGGGGGCTGATCCCGGGCTCATTGACAGATCATTCTGTTGGGTAACAGGAGAGTGTAGTCTCCCCCTCTCTGTTCATATCAGCCCTGTGGGGAGAAAGTTTAATAATAATGATAAACCAACAAAAACCGTCCCTAAGCAAGACATCTAACCCCTAACTGCTCTGGTGAATGCGAGGCATCAATTGTAAAGCGCTTTGGATAAAAGCACTATATAAATGCAGTCCATTTACCATATCAAAGGGTGAGTTCAGCGCAAGTTTTAGGGGGGGTTAAAA